>NC_053488.1:88981119-89230622 GCF_015227805.2 Hirundo rustica
TACAATAATAAATCTCTTTCCTCCCTCTTAAGCATAAGCTGCCCTTTTTGGGGGAGAACAAAAAAAAAAAAAAAAAAAAAAAAAAAAAAAAAAAAAAAAAAAAAAAAAAAAAACCACCAAAAAAAAAACCAAACCCCAAAACCCAAAAAAACAAAACAAAACAAAAAAACCACAAACAAACAACAACAAAACAACAACAACACAACAACAACAACAACAAAACCCCAAACCAAACCAAACAAAAAAAAACCAAACAAAACCTCAAGGGGAAAAAGAAAAAAAAAAAAAAAAAGAAAGAAAAAGAAAAAAAATTGGTGGGGGAAGAAAAGAACAGGGAAAAAAGAGAAGTAAAATAAGAAAAAAAAAAAAAAAGAGAGGGGAAAACGAAAAAAAAAAGAAAAGAAAAAAACAGGAAAAAAGAAAAGAGGAAAAAAAAAGAGGGAAAAATAACAGGAAAAAAGACCCACCCCCCCCCAAAAAAACCCAACAAAACAAACAAACAAACAGGAAAAAAAAAATAAAACCAGGAAAATCCTCGTTTCACAAACAAAATTTCCTCTCCGTGTGGCCGGTAGAGGGTAGCATCACATTCCCAAATGTGCCAGAGGACGATGCTGTCGGAATGCACCAGCAGAGTCTGAAGGCGTTCCATGGTTAAACTCCAATAAAGAACAAACCCAGAACGCTCCCCATAGCTCCGAGTGCCTCGCACAGGGCAGCGGAGGTGCCGCAAATGCCAAATGGAGATGAGGGAAACACCAGAGCAAGCCACGGTTTTGACACCAGATGATGTCTGGAATACAGGACAGGAGAAGGGATCCACATCAGGCAGAATCTGTGAGGGGCAGTTTGATTTTGGCATGGACATTCTACTCACAGCTGGAGTTTGGCTGGTGTTTTTTTCATTAAATGTTACAAAAGACCACAGTGGTTGTTAGAAACATTTGATGAAGCAAATCCCTAACTATTGTATACTTTCCTGTCTTCATCTTAATTTTATTCGTAGTTGAAGGTCTATAAATTGCTATAAAGTTAATTTAAGGAGGCAATTCTGCTTAGAAACCACGTGAAGATAAGAACTATTAGAATGTACCCCTAACAAAATATCTGTTTTCTAAAACAACGTCTGTTTAACACTGAAAGAAGTGCCACTGCAATGGTTTCCTCAGATTTGTGCAAATCCTTTCTGGTCCTAGTAAATCTATTTTTTGGCTCCTTCACAAGGCCAAACCTTGAAGGGAGACCCTCACACAAAGAAAAAAAAAAAAGAAAATCCAAAGCAGATTTCAGCAGTAAAAAGCCTCTTGTAATCCATCATGGCTTCAAATTTTTGGTTTGTATTCATTTCCTGTAATTAACACAAGCACTCTCTGCAGCATCTTGTTTGGGAACACTGGAAAAAATCTGTAACAATTTCAGCAATAATCTTTCTTCTCATCAACCTGCTCCCCTGTTTCAGCTCTTTTCCCTTCCAATAAAGCAGTGTCAATTCTACCACTTGGAACAGAAAAACCTCTGCAATACCCTCCTTTGACAGGGCTCAAAGCCAGCAAGGGGACACCAAGTTACCTGCAATTTTCTCTAACCTTATTTCTGCTCATCTTCACCTATCAGACAGGTGACTCCTTTAGAACTTCTTTATTACTCTGCTAATAGCCAGTCTCCAAACAGCCCCTTTGGGGTCACAACTCTCTGCAAACCTTCAATAACCAGACCTGAATCACATTTCAGTGACATTACAGGTTCAAATGTAATTCTGTTTTGGACTGGGACAGGCGTTCTCTGCTGAGCGTGGCTTCTCAAAGATCAAATTGCTTCTGGTATATGTGGAAGCTTAATTGGTTATTAATTCCCTCCCATATTATTTGAGATTTTGAAATGCTTTGTCCCAGTGACCTCTCCTCCTACAGTTATTGCTACCAGTCTACAGTCACTTGTTCACTTACATCAGACAGAAAGAAAGCCTGGGTTTAAGTTAATAAGGCCCTAGCCTTCAAGATGAAGAGTTTATTACTAGTTTTTAAAACTGTATATCTGACGTAATTTCATAAGTATTCTTCAGAAAACTTTCATTAGCAGAGCTTACCAAAGGCAGTAAGGCAGAGAGAGCCCTGATTAATGGGGGATTTACTGCAGCCAGTGCTTTCTCTGACACTGCTCAAATACTGGGCTCTTCCCTCCAGGAAAATCCGTCACTGGCTTGCATTATTTTCAACAATTACAAATTCCGACTGTGCACAATCATAACTATATTTTTATACAGAAAATCCAGCCTTATAATATCTTCCAATAAATTATTTTTGCAGCTTTTTCCTTTAGTTACATGCTCATGGATGTTTTCATACAATGCCCGGTTTCCTGTCCCATCATCACTTCCCATCTGACAAAGCTCCAGAGGGCATAAATCACAATGCAATCCAGGAACCAGTGGCAACACCAATGTTCTGTCTGCAGACTCAGGAAACAGTGGGGGGGTTTGATGTTCCTTACATCCATAACAGAACAACGAGACTTGCAGAAATGTAGGAATTATCCACGTGGGACTAAACACAATCTCATTTGTTATAGAATTTTATATTCCTGGGAAGTTTAGACACTTCCATCATCTGGATTTTAAAACTCTGGAGGACTGAGGGTGGGACATGAAATGGTGCTAAAATACATTATTTTATGCAGAGTTCCCAGTTCATGCTGCGCTGTCTTTCTCTGTGCAGATCTGTGCTACAGAGGGCTCAGCTGCCTTGCAGGAACACTGATTTCCTTTACACAAGTGAGGCTAGTTTTAAAGTAAAGTTCATTCAACTTTAACTTTTACTGTGGTCATGACATATCCCAGTGCCAGGACCAGAGTATTTTCACATCCAGAATTCACTATCAGCCCAATAAGCAGCATTTATGGGATTTCACACTAAGTCACCTCTGCTTTCTAGAATTCTGATGCATTCAAGTTTCAGAATAGGCTCCAGGCACAGATCAAGACCTTAATTTTATCCCTAGGCAATGCAAAACAAATAATGGAGGGGAATTATGGACTAGCACAACTGGGGGGACTGAAGATGAGAAAGACTCAACAGATCCACTTGTGGTTTTAAGTTAGGCCTGAACAGCCTTGCTTCTATTCCCTGCCTAAACTATAAATTCAAACACAGAAAGCACTACATTGTGGCAGAATTTCTCAAGGACTTAAAATGCAAAGAAAGAGGAACACTATGAAAGGAAATTCAGCTGGTGACTAGAGAACTGTCTGCCCCTGAACTGTCACTTGAAAAAAGCTCTGTCTCCACATGGTCTGTGCTTCCAGCTGATTTCAGCAGTGCAGAAACATTCTTCTTACTCATGGGACTCTTTCCAAAACTTACCAGCTTAGGAAGGTGCAGAAACTGGGCTGCTGTTTTGTACTGGTAAAGGTCAAAACCTGAACTTCTTCAACAGCAATCAATGTTTTCTGTGCAGAGGATAAACCCATGTGAGTACATCATGAACATATTCCGCTCTTCAAAACAAAGGTGCTCTGGTTACCCACAGGTACCTCTCCCTTCAGAGATACACAGCCTCTGCAAAATTCTATGTCCTGTCTAGAGGTTAGTGACAGATTTTAACTGCAATGACTTGGTGCTCTCCAAGTGTCAGAGATCATTTCTAGAAAGTTTTATTGCAGTCTCATCTCTATCTTCTGTTACCTTGTTGACTTTTCAAATACCTAAGGATGCAATACTGTCCTGTACCATTACTTTGTGTCTTGTTTCTATTATAATTTCAGAGAAAACTCCCCAGCTTTATCACTTATTACTGAAAGCTTTGGTGCTTTTCAGCATCACTATGAAAAGGCAAGTTTATTTCAAACAAAGTGGTGTTTCACAGAATTACCACTGTACAGTGGTAGTGGCCCATTTCCCTTTAATGATTATTTCCAGAGCAACAAGCAACAACATTAAATACAACTAAAAAAAGTCTGCCATGCAACAAAGCTGAGTGGAAAAAATTAGCAAAGACTCAGCTATGAACTGGTTTTCTTCTGGATAAAATTAGAATAGTGCTGTAGTCTCTAACTCTTATGACAGGTAACAACAGGTAACTTTAGAGACAGCAGAGCCAGCTGAGGTGGTGGAAAGCTTTGGTTTGCTTTTCCGGAGCCTATTTAAAAATGTTAAATATAATAGATAATCAGAGAAAACAGAGTTTTTGTTTTATTGATAGAAAAATAATTGTATGTAGAAAATCCACTGCAGAGAGCAGCAGGAAGAATGATGAAGATCACATCACCTTCATCACTCAGTGTGACATGTTCCCACTGCTTATTTACTGTTCCACAAGTCACTTGGCAGGGAAAACAAAGTTATCTTTAATTATTTAGTGAGAACCAATATAAACAGATGACAGAGGACAGGTAAAGCCTTCCCCAGTTCATGTTACAAATGCTGCGCTGATTCTGACAAAGAAGATTCAGATAGTAACCTGGAGGCTTTTTTCACCAAGTTTCCAAACTACCCATGTTATACACATTTTATCTCTTTTTTTCCACTCCTATTTTAACCCAATTCCACCCAGAGATCTCACAAGACAGCTTTAAAACCTCTATGAAGATAGATGGCAATGTAGAGGAGAAATCCATAGTATGTTCTGTATTGAAACAGCAGAAATTTATCCCCTACACATCAGAGAAGCTGCGTGGGAAAGAGGCAAGCACCTCATCTGCTGGCATGATTTCAGAGTTTACACCTTAGAGATGAGAACTTGAGCAAAACACTTAGAGAATTCAGGCTTCATTAACTCCTCTGTTCATCATATTAATTATCCTTTGACAGACTCTGTTTTGTTTTTATTTTTTATTATCTTTCATGACTCCCAAAGCACGAACTACTTAAATCTCCCCTTACTTATATTTGAGTATCTGTGATCCCAGCTTGGAGAGATCAAGGCAAGTTTTGCAATATTTTCTAAGCATCATTAACAACCACCTGCAATGTTACAAATCTGAATAAGAACTTAAAACTGTGTGCAGATTGGATTGCTAAAACACAACTTGATTTTCACAAACACATTTGGTTGGAAGCTTTCTGCCTACTCATATTCCATTCAGGCTAAAATGCTTTAAAAGATGGTCCTTATTTTCAGAAAAGGCTAAAATCTGCTCAGATATATGGAATGGGAGATACATTACTCCAAACAGGAAACAAAACCCCTTATCTAGTGACCCAGATCTACTCTATTAACAGGTGGGATATCCCATTGCTACCATGAACATCTGAGTTATTCACTTGATGCAGTTATTTGTAATAGAAATAATCCTGTGCAGTTAAGTACTCAGCTTCACAGTATCTCATAATCTTGTTGTACTTACACGGAGTAAGTATCCATTACCACTTGGAACACTCATTTAGCTGCTCAACTGACTGCTTAATGAGCTCTGGAAAGTAAAAGCCTTATCTGCAAAAAGCCAGTGTAGAAAGAAGCATGTATGTAGTCCTCTCTCCAAAGCAAAGCAGAGTATTTGTTCAAACTTAATGTGAAAAGGAAGTAGATTAAGGAGAGCATTCACAAAAACAGAAATTAGATAAAACACGTATGTGTAGTATTTTCTAATAATGAAAACAACATTTTTTTCCTCCATTAATTGAATACTCAATTGTTAGAAAATTATATCTATAAATACCATCAGACTTTCAAAATTTTTCCTAGGATCTAGGCCTGCTGCCTCACCCACACCCAATAAACCCTTTAAGAATTCCATGCAGCAACAGGTCTAGTACAGCTCCCTTTAACAGCCTTTTTTTTTTTTTTTTCCCTCTGGAGTGCTTAATAATGACTCAGTCTAGTCTGTGTTTCAGCTCCAGAAATACAGTGGGACTTCATCAGCTGCATTCACTGAGAGTTTAATTAACATACTAGTCATCATTAAATGTTAAAGGATACTGTCAGTAAGTGCTGGGTACTTCCCCTTCACTCACCACTCATTTGGAGTTCTTGGTAGGACTCCCAAAGCAAAACCAAACTCATTACAGTGAATTGTGGCCCTGCCACTGCTGCCAACAGCTTAAAACCAGAGCCATCCACTTAGAGATGCCCAAAAGGGATCAAGCAGAACTCAGAAATTACTATACAGACTGCTTCTCACCACGGATCTGCAGCATGACTCAAAGGCCCTCAGCCACAAGTATTTGCTACCACAGAAACCTAAGTTTAAGAAGTGTTCCATGAACTTTTATGGAACTTTTGCATTACTTTGCCTGTCAACTGGAAAATATTGTTCTAAGCAGACTTTGAGTCATTCCAATGCTTTAAATTAAGTTTATGCATATTTTGCTGCTTAAGACCTCACATTTTTAAAAGCTATAATTCATCTGTATTTACTTTTCCCTTAAAACAAAAACATCTTCACTGATTGTGCAGTGAACAGAGCACTTAATCCTTCCTCATGAGCATTACTCAAAGATCTGGTATGCAGCAGTCCTTACATCTGCAGGAAGATCCTTGGCACTACTGAAAGCTTCCTTTTAGCCCCGCATATGCACAAGAAGCAGCGGAATAATCGGTCAAACCCCATCACTTGTCATTCCAGCAGCCCAAACCGAGCTTCTTCCACCCCTCTGCTCAGGGTGCAGCCCTGGGCGTGCCCCAGAGCTGGCACATCACCGCTCTGGTGATGCCTGGTGATGCAGCAAGCCCCAAAGGAAGCGTGACAAGAAGCTGTTTCCTGCTCTCTGCGGCCACATTATTCATCAGTAACTAACAACAGCTTCGCTTTGTCTACACTTGGTTACTGTTAACCCATGACAGTTACACACACTGATAGAGCCCGCCAAAAAAACACAATAAACAAAAAAAAACAAACCCCAAAACACCAACAAAAAGAAACTTACGTAAAATCCACATGCTTTCTCCTCCTATAAATACTCGTTCACCGCTTTTCACATAGGTATAACCTGTGCTTATGGCACTTGTCAGTCAAGGTATTTTTTTCCCCAATACACCTAATTTCTCTGTCCTTATGGTGATGTTACTGCTGTCAAATGAATTGGTGTGACAGTTGTATGTTGTCTCCATATCACTGTTGCCATTGCATGAGAGAACTTGTCTCATTACAGACAGAATACAGTGAATTTCCTGATTAAATGGGGGAAGGTAGGAGCAGCTAAAAACTGGAAAAGCTCTGATGTGGTAGCAGTCAACAGCAGCCAGATGGTAAAAAGAAGGGCTAGGTGGGAAGTCCACATATTTCCAGCTTTCCTGACTCTTCAGAGATGAGGTTTTCCCATTACTTTGTTATCCCTTCCCTCATTTTTCACCACTGTTCCCAAAGCTCTGCAGCTGCTGGGAGCTAGGCAGGAGGTGGAACAGATCTAAAGGGCAAACCAGCACTGCCCCACCTATTTGGCCCCAATTAGCCAAATAATCCATTATAAAACTCAAAATAACATCTCTGTTGTTAGAAACTGGGAGTTGTTCACAATTATGTCATCTGCCTTATCTAAACATTCACAGGGTCAAAACATTTTTAACTCGAATCTGTCACCCATGAACCAGTGCCCATGTAATTGCATTAGGGGATTCAGTGACCTCCCTTAGATGAGGCCTCCCAAACACTGCTCAAACCCAAGGCCTGCGCCCCGCAGGCTTGGATTTACTGAATTTTCTATCAGAAAGCAAATCTAGATAAGATTTTTTTAAAAAAGTTTACCAGTCCTGAGCCCCACAGCGGCACCCCCTGTCCCTTCAGCTGAGACAAAGGGAATTTTGGGCACTGCTCTGCATCCCCAGTGATTCTGCCTTCTCCTGTTGGAGCACACTGCAGCCAGGGCTTGTTTAACCAGCTGCCAGCTAGAAATATAGTTTTGTATTGGGGTAGGGAAAAAAAAAAATAAATCAAGGAACACTGTTGTTTACACAGAAAAAGCCATGATGTTCTAGAAGCCACCTACAGAATTAGCTTTAAGTAGATTCTGAGCTATATATACTGGCTTGGGACAGGCATTTGTTTATTAAAGAGAGAATAAGTAAGTTTATAAAAGCACAGATTGACTTTGGAAGAATAACTTCAAGAGTTAATTTAACAGGTAACCATGGCTAGTCAGGTTACACTAGGATTACATTAGTAGAGCACAAAGGATGAAGCAGGAAATTTGAGTCACACCAACACCATAGGATGCTATGAACAACTGAAAATTTTTTTAAAAAAAAAGCATTTTACAACTATACTAGGCTCACTAAAATACACTTTTGAACTCATAGGATGACCTAAAACCATCAGTTTATTTAAAATATTACATTAAGATGCAAAAAAGCCTGGAAATAAACAAAAACATTCCTCTTTACTTCAACTGATTGGTCTAAAAGTAATTAAATCCAGGAAAGCTCTTCTGCTGCCATAGAAGTTCTGGATGCTGATATTTCCCATCTAAGTAAGACAAAAGCCATCCCTTTGTATGATTACAAATACAGGCTGCTAAAATACAGCCTCCATCACTGCCTGGTGCACTTCCCAGGCACCTTCAGCTATAGAGACCATACAAACACGGAATGCCAGCAGCTTCAAGGCATAAAGCAGTAACTTAAAAGCACAATCTGGGTTAAACAAGTTATTTCATTAAGAGCAGCACACTCACCAGGCTAATAAAACACCTGAAAAATCCTTGCTGGCCACACAAGGAAACAGGAGACAAAAATGAGCTTCTCCTGGCTGAAGCATTATGTTTGCTATGTGGATATCTTTCACTAAGTTCCTCCTATTTTCATTTATAATTTCTTATTAATATATTTTTTTTTTCCTTTTTAATTCTTAGCCACCAAAAAGCCAAGCTCAGGCTGTAATTTTGCTTTTTCCCCTCCCCTGGTTGTGGTTTCCAGCCTTCTCACAGCTGTTCCCTAAAATGGGGCAATTTCCTCCAGCCAAGCGGAGGCATCTGGGCCAGCTCAGAGCAGGGAGCCTGGTTCCTGACCAGGGCTGCTGAGGTGGGACAGGGCTTTTCACCTCTCTTTCTTACCAGTCTCCCCTCCTGTACCACTGCAGGCATTTGCAGAGCACATGAGCTAAATCAGCTTTTTTTTTTTTTTTTTTTTTTTTTTTTTTTTTTTTTTTTTTTTAAGCAAGGTAAATTTCAACCCAGATCTCTTTTGCAATCCACTTAACACCAGTCACATGAACGTTTGGTGTACGCAAAAGAAAGCACCAAGATTCGGGAAAAGGTAGCAGGCAGAAACAAAAGTATCAAATTGTTTTTGCAGCAGCCCAAATGCTTTAAAGTGACACCAAAGTCCAAATAAAATTTGAAGCAACTCCCAGCTAATAACACTCCATTAGCAGACCTACACATGGAAAAGAGGAGCTTTACAGCAGAGACTTCAGAACCAAGTGAGCTCCTACGTGCACAGAAACAGTCCCCAGGGAATAAATATTCCCCCTGCCCTCAGGTGTTAAAATCATGTCCTTAATTAGGGGGTGGGAAGGTAAAATCGCCTTTGGAGAATTTAAAGAGACAAATCCCCCCAACAAGCAATAAGCTATGATTTACATCACAGAGCTCTGAATTCCAGCAGAGCTAGGGGCCCTAGAGCTCCATGCCAATTGCACCCTGTTAGACTGCAGGGAAAGCACTCAGTGAAGTCTGGAATGACCCTCTGGTCCAGCTCGGAAACCCTGACCTTTCTCTTGCCATCAGACACCATTAGCAGGGGACACAGCCAACCCCTGAGCTCCCTCCTGTTGCTCCTGGTTCTCTTTCAGAGCCTCTTGTAGACAGTCTCATCTCTCTCCAGCTGCCTGTGAAGATTACAGTGCTCTCTCCTATGGACTTTAACTCCCTCTTCTTGCTGTGTTCTCCTTAGACAGTTTCATCCAGAGATTTACATACCATTTCTATTCTGAAATTTTAAGACTGTCAGAAACATCAGGTTCTTTAAAAAAAAGAAAAAAAAAGAAAAAAAAAGAAAAAAAAAAAATTCCTGCAATTGCAACCTGTATTCTCCTACACATGAAACTTGCATTTCTTTGTCCTGTCCTTATCACTGGAGTGTTGTGTCACCTTCCTGTAATGCATTAAGCAATGGAACAAGCGTCTGCCACGTGCTCAAGCTCATGTTCCTCCAGAGAAGTCTGTGCAGGAGAATGTTTTGCATTGACATCTTTGGATTCATACTGAAGACTCAAAAAAGAACGCGATGACAAAGAGTTCTGATCCAGAAATAGGCAATAATATCCACTGATGAGCTTAACTTGCCCTCAGCCTATAGACTTTGCCCTCTTTGCACAGTTTCTATTGATCTTCAAACACACGGCTGAGAGTTGTGGCAGCCTGGTGCAGAGTGTTGGTCCCTAAGTCAATGTGGCAGCAGGAAAGGATAAAAACCTTGCCAGTTTTCACAATATAAACTGTCACATCTCATGAACCAGAGCACTTCTAGTGGAGAGATAAAGGTGAGAGAATATTACTGCTAGCCTGGTAATCTCTCACTGCCACATTTGTGCCTTTTCCTTATCCCAGAGCTAGGGACACTGCAGGTGAGGATTAGCTCAGCAGACTAACCTGGCAGAGAATTTTTTTTTTTTTTTAAATTCATTTTGTATCACAAAAAGTACTAAAGGTGCTGAACAAATCCACCTTGCATGAAGACAGAGTGAGGGAAATATAAACCACTGCCACCCTGATGGTCACCTCTTCTTACATTAAATGAAGTTTAACGTGTGTTCTCTTAGGCCGAGCCTTAAACTCATCTTCAGCCACTTGTCTGATTAAAATTAGACAATTATGCATGTGCAGGAAGATCAGAGTAAAGCTTGCTTCATTATTTTAGCACATGCCATCTTCATTCATTTATGAAAAGGACTATGAGGACAAGAAATAAAACTCATTACAGGTTCCAGAATTTTGCTTTTCATAAGTTCACTGTTAGTAATATTGAAGGAACTAACAGACACAAAAGGAAGAATAATTCAGAACAAACCAGAAATGCAGAAGAAGAGCAGATCCTTGTTTTCTGCAGTATTTTACACAGTCTCATCCTGCTGGAACTCAACTGGATGACAAGGATGAATATTTGACTTCAGAGCCAGGTTTTTCCCTCAGAAAAAATAAACATGCAGTTGATTTCAGTGAAAGTTACTAAAGACTCTTAAGTTAAACACAAATATTGAGTGAACCAAAATCAACATAGGGAGCATACCGAAAACATCCCTGCTGAGCGTAATGCTTCTCATTCCTCAAAGCTGCAATACCTGCTTTTCAAGATATTTAACTACGTCAGTCTTTAAATAACATGATGAAATTATATAATAAAATTAGTTTACATACTACATCACTCGTTTATCCCCCTTCAGAGGCATGTGGCCCAGTTTTTGAGAACAGAAAAACATGCTTTAGAAGAAGGAAGAAAAAAAACTTAGTAACTCAATAATAAGTACAAAAATGACCATATAGCCTCAGTCAGATAAAAATAGGCATTCAAAGAGAGACAATGAGTGTACATATTTTAGTGGCAGGTGAATAATAGGAGAATGCTGTGGAAATAATCTGATTTTTAACGGATTCTGTCCAAGGGAGTACCTTTCTTGCTTCTTTTTTTATGTAACAGCAAAAGGGGCTCCCTTTCCTGAAAACACAGACACACACACACACACACACACAAAAAAAACCAAACCACCGAAAAAACAAAGTTTAATTTTTTTTAAGCTTTCCAAAGAGGAGTTGATAGTTCGGAAGAAGGGAACGAATGCAATTATTGGATTTGAAAGGCAATATATGTGCTTGGATTATGTGAACTCCCGTTGGGTTTATTTACTTCGAGCATAGGTGATAATGAGGCTTTTCCCTGTGTTTCTGGCCATGGGGCAGTGTTCGCCCACAGCCTCCTGCTGGTATGAATAACTCGGGACACTGAGTGCTAGTTGAGGGAAAAAGTAGATTAAAAAACTTTTGTGTTTAGTGCTTGACCTCTTAATGTCAACTGCCTGCACCCTTTCATCGATTTAAAGACCCAAACAAAACCAGATAAGAGGTGAGCCATTGAAACACAAAACTGTAATCAGAACTGGTTTGTCTTTTCAGTGATGCTTATTTACTTGCAAAACCAGTGTGGTCCCTCAATTTGCTGAACTCTTTGTATTCATAGTCCTGCATCTTTTGTCCAGGACAAAGCAGAAGTAACTGAACTGTGCCAATAAAGATTGAAAAAGCAGGGCTGGATGAAGGAGCAGGAGGTTGGGGGTCTGCTGTTTCAGGTCGTACATGAATATTTCCCTCTGATTTTCAGGGTTTGGAAGGACCTATCCTGCCTTGATGAGATGATAGTTGGTACAAGCATAGAATATATTCTACACTTAGAAAAGAGTCTGTAAAAACATACTCATTTATTAGGAGAATATATCAGATTTTCTTTTATGTTGGGACATGTTTTAAATTCCTTTTTTATATATTGCAAGCAGAAGCTCAGAGTTTCATAAGCCATTAAATATCTAAAGGTGAGGTAACCCGTGTGCCATTCTTCCTTTGAATTTTTCTTGCTTTCTATCTACTTATCTATAAAATTTCTTTTTAAGTATCAAACCATGCCATTAGAGTGATGGATGGGAAACATCACACGTGGCAGATCTTTAAAGGAAATGCTGTTTGTGTATCTCACCAGAAGAAAACTGCTGAGAAACCTTGGCTTGTAGTGATGCTGAAGTTCGGGTGGGATGCTTGTCGTGGTCACAGGGAGCTCAGGTGGGGCAGCAAGGGAGCAAGTGGGACTTGAAGAGTTCTGGTTTGGTGGGAATTGATGCAGGGCTCTAAAAGGTGGCAGCAGGAAGAATCAGCTGCTGAGGGGAATGCCTGCATTAACCTGACTGGATCACTTGTGTATTACTGCTGACTTTGGATCTGCACCACAGATCAATTTTCTCTTACTCTGAAGAGTGTGAATTCTCCTTGGTGTTTGTTGGGAAGTGTACTTCCTTCCAGGGTGTTTTGGAGACATTTGTGGCAAATGGCTGTGTTTCCTAAGCACACAGATCCTGGTCAGTTTATCTGAGCTGGAGCTAGGAAAGTGCTTCCAGCTGAGCACACTGCAGTAAATATTATTAGACCTTGATTAAAAGATAATTGGAGTAATTTAGATTTTGACTGCAAATTCTGTGTGAGCCATTGTGTTGTAGTGATAATGATTAGTAATTATTTTTATTCTATTTTCAAACTGAGCGGCATCTCCATGCTTCACTAACTTCATGCTCCTGCCTCTCAGGCAGAACCTGCACAAGACAGAGGCTGGAGGAGATCCAGGAAATGGCCCGTGCTGGGTGCTCCAGCTGGAGAGCTCTGCCTGCACATGGAATATTGTAGGAGCTCACTGACCCCATGTGCAGCTTGCCTGGCACCAAGGAACTGGGAAGCCTTCTCACAGCCGGCTGTATTTTCCACTCTAGTGTGTATGTAATTAACTCACAGTAGTACAGTACTCTTTTCATCCTTTGAAATACCCTTCCTGTGGCCATCTTCCTCCCCATGGTGGTGGTTTCTGTGTTCACAGCATCATGGAAAGGTTTGTTCTGGGAGGGACCTCGAGGTCACCTCAGCCAACCTCCTACTGAAAAAAAAAGGGTCACGGATCAGGGGCTGCTTCCTTGCCAATACCTGTCCTGGGTATTTCTAGTGAAGAAGTTTCCAGCACTTGTCTGGGAGGCCTGTGACATTTAGTTGTTGTCACAGTGGATTTGGAGGTCACCTTGAAGGAACTCTGGCCTTTTGTCCCCTATCCTGACACCACCCCCCTGGTGCTGCAGTGCCATCCTAAGCACACTTGGGAGTTCAGGTGATTCTGTCCCTCTGTCAGGCTAAGCCCAATCTGATTGCCAGATGTCAAAACACGTCAGGAGAAAGCTGCATGTTCCGTGACTGGTTAAATGTGCCTTCTGTGCTGTCACATCATTTTTAATAGTCACATGCAACTGCTACATCATAAAAACAGCCCATCCAAAGCTCCACTCAAAGCAAAGGAGAGATCGGCACAAAAGCACCGTATTTGAAAAGGAAGGAAGCTATTGGAAGGTGACAGCTGGAATTCCAGCACTTAATCTGTGTAATTAAAACTTCTCTAAGGAGCAAGGAAAGCAGGTTGGACTTGAGGTAGTTTTAGGAGTTAATTAGCAAGGTCTTTTTGAATATTAAGAATGCCTTTGAAGGATAAAGTTTTAAAAAACTAGTTCAGGGCTTTCAAACAGCATAAATGAAGGCAGAAACTTTATTTTTTTAGCATCTTGAAGATGCAGATGGAGTCATCCTGCCTAACCATGCCATTTCCTTCCATCAGAAATATAATCATAGATCCTCCTCAATGTCTGATCTTCATAAGGATTTATTAGCTAACAGTGCAGTGGTAATTTAACTGGAAATAATATTTTACAGGAGTTTTTTGCACATTCACCATGGCAAATACTGAAGTCAGTAGCTCTTAAGTCATAAACTGAGTTTCTTCCTGGGCTGGGTACTGTGATATATCACCAATATTGAATCCAGCAACCTGCATATTTCAAGGTACAGCTATAGAATTATAGAGTGCTTTGCGTTGTAAGGGAGCTTGAAAATCATCTCTACCATTCCAACCCCCCCTGCCCCACCTTCCGTCAGCCCACTTTGCTCGAAGCCTTTTTTAACCTGGCCTTGAACACGCCCAGGGAGGCAGAGGGGGGAGCATCTGCATCTCTTAGGGCAGCTACAGCCCGTATCTCACCACCCTCACAATGAAGAATTTCCTCCTAAAGTCCCATCCAACTGCCCTCTGGCAGTGTGAAGCCATCCCCTGTGTCCTGTCACTCCCTGCTCTTGTCACAAATCTCCCTCCAGCTCCAATGGAGCCCCTTTAGGCACTGGAAGGGGCTGTAAGCTCTCTCAGAGCCTTCTCTTCTAAAAGTTGTGCCTTTTTACTAGGGAATGCAGCTGAAAATATGGCCTTGCTTGTTCTCAAACAGCTCTGGTGGGTTTTTGTGAGCATTTGCCAAGAAATAAAACTTAAGTACACTGAAAATTTGGGGCCATATCTCTTAAAACATATGGAGGGTATGGGCTTGTTCTGTTAATATTTTATCTGGGTTTATGCTTTGTTTTGTGAATGCACTCACTTTCACGGGGAAAAAGAGCTCTGTGTTTCTTTTACATAGCTATGTGGGCAAAATTTAGAAGATGTACTTTAGTTTTACTCACTTTTTATTAGTTTTGGTGTACTCAGCTCTTAGAGAATTTCTCACCTGTGAGCTGTTTTAAACAGCTGTTACAACAGCAGAGTGCATCCTGATATGAAACTAAATTAATTCACATGGTTTATTACCTGTGGGTTTAGAAAGCAAATCAACCTCAGAATTCTGTCAACAATAAATATATCAAAGCAAGACACACTCAGTGAATGGCAGGAAAGTTCTTGTGGTATCTTTAGACATGGCTTGAAGAGGAGTGCACTGTCCTTTAGGTGTGAACTCCAGAGGAACTGCAGAGTCTTATAGGACTCAGTCATTCACAAGGCATTATTTAAGTATATTTTAGTAGGACATTCCAATATTGAGCATTTAGCTTCCCAAATGTCCAGATTTAAAAAAAATAAATTTAGAAAAATAATCACCAGGCTTCAAAACCATTGATGAAGAGTCAAAAAATCCAGCTCTGAATAGGAAGATGAAGGTATAAATTATTATTTGAAGTTTTACCTCCGCCCAGTGGTGAATTGTTTAGAAGTGTAGCACTGATTGCTTCATGAATCAGTACTTATCTTACTCCTTAAAATTGCATTGTTCTGGAAATTTATAAGAAGAGCTGTCCAAAAGTAAAAGGCTCTGCTTCTGAGATGAGGGGGCTCTTACAGTTCCTAGTTACAACAACAACAACAACAAAACCACCAAGAATAACAACAACCCCCAAGCCTGAAGTTCATTATAAGACAGTGTTAAAATACTAGAATTTAATGTCAGTATTAAACGTTGGCCTTACAGCAGTGTAATTGTCCCTGCTCTGTGTTGAATGGTGCTGGTGAAAAGGCACATTCCAGTTGTGGTCTCAGCTGTGCTCGAACACCAAGGATGAGAATTTGTTAACCCTGAGAGCTGCAGCTCCAGCCCAGTTCGCCCCTACAGCTGTGCAGATTATTTCTCAATTAAAAGGACATTTGGCATACAGAGAAAGCCTTCATGGTTTGTAACTGAAGTATACTGAAGAAATAGTGTCAAGCATGAAATAATTTATTCATTTGTTCAGAGTGTTGTGAGGTTTATGGTAATACAAAAAGAAACACAACCTTGTGGTGGAGCATATGTCACGTCTCTTCTCTGTTTTACTTCAGCCTCATTATTTAGGATTTTTGGATGCCTTTTCTTTGGCAATGTCTACCTCAGAATCACAGAGAATGACTCTGATGCTTGTGGTGTTTGTCAGTGTGTCCTTGCCCCGATTCCAGCAATTTTCAGCAGGAATGATGAAGAAATGCTTTGTGGCATGTTACACACAGGAGTACCTCAGACAGCATTTGAATGGAGCAGACAAATCTCCAAATAGAATGCTCCATGAGCAGGGCTGATATATTTAAGAACATATTTTAGACAACCTGTCTGTGGTGCAAATTAAAGATGTGAGAGGTAAAACACTTTTAACATAAATGTCAAAACATTTTAACATTCAAAAACCACCATGGCTTTTTTATCAGTCACTTATTGATGCTGTGTGAGGGGGAATGTTCCGACCTTAAAAGCCACTCTTGCTTTGCAGAAAATGAGACCAAAAGCTCTGTGTATGTATAGTATACGTGTGTTCATCTGTGTTGGATTCTATATAGACAAATACGCCTGTAAAAAATTCTGTGCTGGCACCGATATTTCAGGAAGGAATAAAATTTTATACTCAAAGCAGACCGTTCAAAACTGGCTCTGCATGCAGAAATAACCCAAAATACCCAATAATTTCTGTGAGAAAGCTAAGATGTAGTTTTAGTGTGCAAATGTATTTTAGCTGATGAGTAAAATTTCCTTTTAAGACAATCCATTCTGCCTGTAGTTTTAGTGTCACCTCACCAATACCTCTGACTCTTCATCGTGCTTTGAAGAAAATGTTTAAATTACAAAATAATTATGTCTTGAAATATTAGTTCAATTTGTCTTTATTCCTCATTTTCTACACAAGAAGAAGGATCTTGCTGCTCTTTGTATTTTTTTTTTTTTCCCCCATAAAATTTACTAAGCAGAAATATTCAATTTGTGACATGTTCCATTCAAGTTATTTCCCATACTTGGTAATCTGACTCTATCTCAGGTTATTTGTGGACTTCAGAAACCAAACCCCAAGGAAATATCTTCCCAAATGTCATTCTTCTGTTGAGTTTATTTCTAACTTGGCTTCAGAGTGGGCAAGGTAATGGTAAAGTCTTCTAGTTGTAACATTTATCTTTCTTTAAGTGTGTTTTACTTTCTTTTATGGAAGCAGGAGTTTATATCCTGGGACAAGGTAAAGCCCTGTTATGTGTATTAAACGTGTGCTGAGCTTGCAAGTCTCATTTATAGTGCAAGGATGGAAATTGTCTCTTAGTGTCAGACTTGTCACTGGTGAACAGTCAGCGCTCCTTGAGAGGAAATATTTCTACCAGCAGTGGAAATGTTATTGTTTGGTCAAACAGTTGTGAATTGGTGTTAAATACCTACATGTCAGACCTTTACTGGGGCTCCTGAACCAAACCCCACGCTCCAAGCTCTGGATTCAGTTTTGAACAAAAAGGTTTTTGCAGGTGATAGCACCCCTTTCAATTTTTTTTTTCCTGTGATGAGCTCCCAGGTGACAAGTTACTGTAAAATGGGTGAGATTGTACTGAGGAGTGTTAACAGGTAAACAGATTTTTATTTATAGTTAATCCAAGTTGTTTTTCTTCACCTTCTTTTTCCACCTTTAAAAGGGGTAAGAATCATCATTATCCCATAACTAACCCCTTCAACAGCTGGATACAAAAGTAACGAGATATTTATTTTTACTGCACAGGGAAAGACAAATACTCCTGAAGTAAGAAAATGCTTTTATCATCACAAAAACTGTTTTGTTCTATTTCACACAGCTTTAATTACTGACCTTCCTTGAATAATGTGTTACTCAGTTTCTAAGGATGGCAGAGCATTCCAAATTTCAATTTATCTTCAGCTCTTTTATTGACAAGGTAAAGGATATGAGAATTGACAAAATGCAGCCAGTATGTGTCTGTGGAATGGAGTGTCTTCTTCATCAGAAGATGCAAATATCTAAAATATTTTCACTTTTTTAATATCCTCTGATACTTTGTTGTCAAGTTTTTTTTGCTGAATAGTATGCATATTAAAAACTAAGAAACAATAAAGTAATTAAAAACAATCAAATTAGACAACTCAAAACTAATGATAATTTCTAGTGCAGATGAATAGAACATTACTTTTGTTTTGTATGTTTGTTTCTGGTGCTAAAGGAATGGCTCAAAGGAACTTTCCTTGTCATAACCCAGTTTCTCCAAGGATAAGTTTTTCTCAGGTGCAAATAAGGGTTTCTGCAACTCCAGACACCTTTTCCTATACAGTGCAGCTCTGCTGCTTTTAATTCTGCTGCCTGAATTCTTGTACGAGTCCCAAGCAGGAGAGCACTGTTGGCTGTTTGAGTTGTTAGTCTTCACAGACAATTTTATTTACTGTTAATTATCTGCTGTTTACAGTCACATGTTTGTATCTGAAAAAGATATTTTTACCCACTGAAGCCGCTTTGTTGAGAATAATTAATAATGGTTGCTCACATCTCTGACCATAAATTCTCAGTATCTCCCACAAACATAATTGAAACAGAGGTTTTTTTAAATAACAAATGATAATTTTAAATGAGTTCTGTCTTCTGATAGCCTTCATTTGTCACTGTACATCTTCCTCCAAAGTTTAGAAACAGCCAAAATAACGTTTTAGTGCTTTCCTGTGTTTTGCTCTGACGTAGCAGGTGCAGTGGTGTTGGATAATGAGTTTCAGAACTGTAGTTCCATTGGGCTGTAAATCTGTAAAGACAAAACGCCTCACGTAATCTTTTCAGTAGTAATGCAGAGTTCATGGTAGCAACCACAGAACTCTACTCGTGTCTCAGAATTTTTGCGTTGACAGAGTACCTGAAGCTGTGTTTTCCTTGGCTCTGCAGGGTGTGATGATGAAGTGGTGTCCAGTTTCACAGCTGGTTGCATAATTTATAGTCCAAATATAGAGCAAATTAGTGCAGATTTTTGACTCTGTTGGAGGAAGTTCAGTTTGGAAGTGATTTCCATGCAGATAAAACCTTAGTGGTCTTGTGATACGTGTCATTTTATTCTAGCATCTTTTCCAAGGGGCAACGAGTTGTCTTTGAGGCACTGTTGCTTTTTCAAACATAACCTCAAAATTAGTTAACTAAAATACATTAATTGGGGTTTCTTCATACAGCTTCAAATGTAGTCTGATTCTTAAAGTAAAGGAAGGTATGATTGTGACCACAATGAAATGAAAATTGCAGTTCTGAAATGAAGTCCTTGGGGCTTCTGGGGGATGGAGAGAGGTGAGAAGGAGCATTTTGGCTGTGCTGAGGGGCAGTGATGGGGCTGTTCCATGGCACTGCCTGCTCCTGCTTCCAGCAGAAACGTGCTGCTCTAGTCAAGGTGACTCAGAGAGAAAACCCAGGGGCAGCCTGACTTTGCCATCCCTCGCTGGATTATGCACAAATGAAAAAAGACAGGGCTCTGGTATTTATGTTATATAAAGCTGAGCACTTAAAGGCGTCCTAATAAACTCCTCCTGAAAGCTCTGCTGGTGCTGCCGTGGTGGCAGCGCCTCTGCAAATGTCTCTGATCCTCTGCTCGGGTGTTGTGACACCTCTGGTGTTATCCTGGCTTCTGCAGCCTTTGCTGTGCACGTTATTGGCCAGTATTTGGGATTTGTGCGTTTGGCTGGTATTTGGGATCCGTGACGCCCTGGCTGAGCCTTGTCAGGGACAATCTGTCGGGAAACAGCCCAACACACAGGCACCTCACTCTTCCCACAGGGACACACAGCTTTGGCAGGGTGATATTGGGAGTTGTAGAATTTTCTGTGCCGTAGAGAATTAAAATTATTAGGATAATGCATATTTTAGGCCAGAGTAAGACATCCCACATGACCAAAACAGACAATTGAACTCCAGGTGCAATGGTAGCAATTTAAAATCAGCCATGTGCCTCAGCACGGGAAATTTCCGATGTGGTTCATGCGTGACAGTTCCTTTTTCACTCAGTTATGCTCAAAACCCTTAAATTATTCTAAAGATCTCCAGACAAAAATGTTCAGAAAGCTGTAATTGCATCAACCATGTACCCACTGCTGACCTTCCAATCTGCGGGAGCTACACAGGGAAAAGAGACCGACTTTAGGGACTGCTGCAAAAATTCTGAGGTCAAATCAAGACTTTTGTTTTCCAGGAACATGGGCAAGGAGTTCATTTAGCTTAAGTGCCCTTTATGAAAAAGGAATAAGGTCACAGATTCTGCTGCTGCTCCGTAGCTGCAGGTGGATTGCAGGCAGTCACTGCAAAAGAGCTTTATTCTCTTTGTGAATGAGGTATTTTGGTTAAACACATGCCCTCTGTTTTCCTTTTGAAGAAAAGTGCAGAATTCATGTGGGATGGAGATGAAGCTCTGCCGTGTCCTGTAGGTGTTGAGGTTGGGAAATCCATTCTGGGCTTCAGAAGGGCTGGAGATTAATTGCATAGTCATTAATAAAACCATTTTGTCCTTATGGTGAATTAAGAATAAAGAGCTGCCTGTCAGAAATTTTGTCTATGTTGTTCAGTTCTCTAAATTCCAAGGAGGTGATTGCAGGTGCAATGCCTCAGCGTCAGGACTGGGTTACACATTGGTATGCATTTAATGTTTTCAACATATTCCAAATAGTCATATTAATTTGCATTTTATTATTTTATTTACTCTGATATCGTGTTTCAGAAAAAAATATTACCTTATTGGCTCATCATCATCTTTTGAAACTCTTCTGCTTTAATTAACCACGCAAAGTAATGAATTCTAAATTACATTTTCAATTACTTGTGACTAAAATTATCTTGAATTTTTTTAAAAAACGGGTTTTTCCTCTGAAAAGATTCATTGCTTTCTCAGTGCTCTTGTGGTAGAGCTCTAGATTAGGGTAACTTGATTTTTAAATGTTAAATATAATTTACTGTTAGAAACATAAAGGGTATGCTTGTATTCTGAAGGAGAAAAAAGTCACTTCAGCATCATTTAATAGTGATGTGTATTTAAAATCAGCTTTTTTAGCAACTGGGTAAAGTCTGACAGAACAAAGGAAGTTTTTATGTACTTTTGCATGTCTGGATCTAGATTGTGTCTATGCACAGTGCTGGAAGTAGAGCTATCTGCAGTTTGGTGACATACCCTCTGGAAAGAAAAGATTCCATCATTTAGTATTTTCCATAAAATGTTAATGGCTTTACGAAGGTGAGATTGCTCCGTTGGTCTCAGGCTGATGATGTGTGTGAGTGAAAGGGTTTAAATGTTGTGAGGTTCCAATAAAACAGCACCACTGAGTGGAAGGAAAGGAGGAACAGAGGGGAAGAAATTTAAATTTATTGAAGGAGTTGTAGGGAATATGTTTGAAGACTATATTTTAAGTATCACTTGGTATGAGTTAGCGTTATTAAAAGTTTTCAGTAACAGTCTTCAAAACAAAGAATTTTATCTGCTCTACTGAGATGGGGAAAGGCTCCTAGTGAAAAGAAGTTCCATTTTTTTCCTCAGCATCTGCAGAAATGTGTTCTGTAAGCATTGATCTCAGCCTTTGCTCTTGGAGTAGGTGTATTTCATAGAAAGTTAAAATAGAAGAGTGGTAATTTTAATTAAAATATTCAAGGTGTTAGGATTTAATGGTTCAGTCTAATATAAAAGCTGTAGGGAACGTCAGTCTCAAGGGAAATTTGGGGAGGGTGTGGTTCTTTTAAAACCACACCAGCATCTCTCTTGGCATCATTTATCACTCTCACTTCTATTTCCTGCGTGGGAGACAGCAATGACATCGATCCTACAAATGCCAGCATCTGTAATTCTTCCTGGTACAACTCTGGCATTTCAGACTGCAGGCAGCAGCTCTGGGGGAAGGGGGCCAGGGGCTCTGAGAGGGCTGTGTCCCCTAAAAGGTGACCTTGGGTTGGCTGTGTCCCCTCAGAGGTGACAGTGCCACCAGAGCTGTGCCAGAAGACGTTCTGCCTGTGCTGTGGGGTGGGTTGAGCTGTCCTGAGCAGCTGCCAAAGTGCAGGATAAACATCCGAGCTGGTCTCCTGTTAATCGTGGTTCCTCCAAATACTTTTCCAAACTGACAAAGCAGAATGGGAGGATTGAGATGGGGAGGGTTTGGGAGGCAAAAGAGTGTTAATTGCTTCCTGCAAGTCCCAAGCTCCTCATTTGCCACTGAAGATATTCAGCACTTTTCACGGCACCTTTTAGGTTTTATGTTGAAAATAGCTAAGAAATGGATTTTATAGACAAAATGGCATCTTTGGGGAACCCAGAAGTCATATAAAGTTAGCATGAAGGACAACTCATTCACCTTTAGCTCAGTGTGCATTCTGCAATCCACTTAACACAAGCGCTGTGTGCAAAGTAGGAACTGTTTTGATGCAGATCAAAAAATTACACAGATGAAATGCATCGTGTCAATGTGTGGTGAATGTCACAGAAAGGGATGTAACCCCTTGGCCAGTGTCCTGCTGAAAACACAACTGCATTTTGGTGAAGTACATGATAACAGGGCAGACAGGCTGGAGAAGCCACAATTGCAGTGGGAAGAAAGGAAATGCTGTTCTTGTCTTTCATCCTGACCCATCATTTCTGCAGATGGAATCTCCAAAGCCTTTTGTCAATTGCTCTACACATAAAATCAAACTGTGCTTTGTAAAAGTTTCTTGGCATTCCACAGTGATAGGCTTTAAGATTTTTATGGAAGGCAAATATTGAGATTGTGATGTGGGTTTTGTTCAAGCATCTATCATTTCTTAGCCCCTTACATGCTGGCAGGTGAGCTGAGGGAAGGTTTCTGAGCTCTTTTGGTCTCCCCTGAGACATAACCTGGTGTTGCAGAGCAGGGCACGTTCCCACCCCTCTTGCTTCCATTGGATGGGTATTGCTGGAATGCTCAGGCTAAAACAAATGGACCTGGCATCAGCAAGAATTTCTTTTAGGCACCAGATTAGCAGCAGCCTCTAAATCCTGTTTCAGCTTTATGCAACTAAAGGATTTTGGAGAAGCATCTGCCAGGATTTTTTATTGCAGTCAGAATTCACATGAGCTGCCTTTGGAGTTCACTTTGGCTCTCAGGTGTTCTGGTATAATCTTTTACACAGTGCGGGACAGAATTCCTGCCCTGGCTTGTGTTCTTGTGTTAAAAGAAACTTTGCATCGGGGAGAGGCAATGTCACATCCATTGGAGAGGTGCAATTTTAGTAGATTTGATGTATAAACATCAATGAACGATACAGAGAATAAAAGATGAGCAGTCAGGCTGGACATCAGGGAAAGGTTCTTCCCCCAGAGGGGGTCAGGCACAGCTGCAGATCTGAGAGCTCACAGAGCACCTGGACCATGCTCAGTCCTTAGTGTTCAATAATCCTGCAAGGAGCAGGGAGTCTCACTTGGTGATCCTTGTTTGTCCCTTCCAACTCGAAATATTGTATGATTCTGTTCATAAATAGATTGTCATTGGCTTGTTCTTGGTTTTACAGTGTTCCTGCTGCCAGAGAGAGCTCTGGGGAAAAAAAAAAAAAAAAAAAAAAAAAAAAGGAAGAAAAAAAAAAAAATCAATGCACAGGCTGTACAGCTTCTGCATCCCCATTTTTCACACCACTGTTAGTTCTAACATTACTTCCCTGCAGACATGACCTGAAAGCTAAAAATTTACCTAAAAGTCTACTGCATATCATTTTTACTAACCTGAAATCAGTTGCTCTGTAAAATTGCACAAAGCACATTATTTTAATGCATTATTTTGGCCTGATGGGCCTGGGTGAATAGGTGACTTGATCCTGAGAGCAGTGTTGTCTTAAAGTGAGCAGCACTGTTTCCACAAGGTCACTGGGTTAAAATTCTCCCATATATTTCCCATTCCAGGCCTTTTTGAAGCAGTGCTTGAGGGGTTCAGTTTGTCTGTTTGATCAAAGCAGAGGGTTGGAGGTCTGCTGGTTTTAATGAAGCTCCCCTTTTTCCTTCTAAGCCTTTTACTGTACACACCAAGACACCGATTTTTGCTCTGTTTTCTTAAAAATTACTTACTGCCCTGTAGGAAATGCCTAAATGGGTATTCTGCGTGATGTTTTCCTTATATATGTAAAATCATTTTATTTTGTCTGAATTATCATCTCAGTTTACTTTGTTATTCCTAAGGGTTATCAGATGATCATTAAATCTTGATTTTCTGTCAGGAAGAATTAATAATCTTGACTTCTGAATGAATTTAGAAGCAATAGGGGATTGGAGTCAAATATTTGAATACCATTTCAGTGTTAAATCAGTTATTCATATTTCAACTTAGGCTTACTGGTAGATTAAAAAATAAATTCAGTTCATAAATCCTCCTTTGCATTTGAATATTTTATTTTTTTTTTTGTCCCCACAGCTGGGTGAGGATTGCTCCTTGAGTGTCCTGTGTTTAGAACATGCTTTCATACACATTCCAGCATGTGTGCATGCATCATATATAATGCTGTATTAAAAATCAGCTGCGTAGAAGAAAGTAAGAGTTGGTTTCTGGGTGAATTGGTCAACTTTAAGTTGAGGAGGGCCCAAGGGTAAGACTTTGATATTGTGGCACTGCCTCTCTAGAACTGCCCCTGGAGAGCCCATACTGCTGGTTATTCTCCCTTTTGTGATTACTTTAAACGGCTGTGCTTTAATTAATGAGTTATTGTTTCACTCCTCAATCACAGGGGCCTCTGAAAAACAAATCAATGAAGCTGCAGACATCTCAAAGGCGTCTGTGGTCTGTTCTTGGTTTGTGTATTTCTGGGCTGAGTGCCTATGGGGCCACACTGTCACACAGTTTTCATTCTGGGACAGGACTGGCTGCTCTGGTGGACACAGAATATTCACCCACCACGTGGCCTGGCTTTCTGTTTACCAGATACAGGAGGTCACTTCATTCTCTGCTTTCATGAGTCAGTTTTTTTATTTAACTTACCTGTGCTGCTGCACAGCATTTAATGACTTCTCTGGCGCTCTGTGAAAACGTTTTCCTCAGCTCTGGTATTCCCAATTAATTAATTCCTCTGCCTAGTTTTTCCTGCTGTGACAGATTTCTGATCAGCTCCTCTAAATGCCATGGATTTCTCCCATATATATTTGTGTACATCTATGCACCCATCAGCAGTGTACGTATATTACACATATTATGGACGTGTTTATAGCTTTAGGCAAGGAGTCTTTACAGCATTTTGAACCCATATGTCATCCCGTCTGTCCTTTGAAAATAAATCAAAATTTTTGCCTGTATTCTGTTCTTCCTTCTGTGTTTAGCTGAGCTTGAGGACACAACATTCAGCTCTCGGTGATTTCCTGACTCTCAATCATGTTTTAGTTTCTGCAGTCCAGCTTCAAAAATCCATGAACTAAAAGCAAAGATGTGCTGTGACTTCAATGAGAATAAGTATTTTAAATTCTAGATCTAATGACATTGTTTAATTAATTAATTAATAAAGTGGCAGTGAAACTTTTTGTGGATAACAGGCAGGTTCACTTAGAAGCTACAGAAAAATATTTAGTCAGAAGGTCAAAATCAGTCTGGCTTGCTATCAAAGTTTGTCATATTCTGTTTTCCTGTTGATTATACAAAGTCCTTCTATAAGAATGAATGTTTATACTTCCTAGAATAAGAGCTGGTTTTAAGTATGCTTTGCTGGCTTTTTTCCCATTTTACCTCTAAGGCAAAGATCCTGCCTGAATGAAGGCTTCCTTGACAGATGCAATTTTCAGCAGTGGGTGAAAGTTATTCCACAACTCGAGCAAAAAGATGATTGGGACAATGAATACCAACTAGTTTATTCTTTCCTTGAAGTTGCCCTGTAATTTATTTTGTTTACAATTTTAGCATATGACATAAAACGTAAAGCTAAAGTTGCTTGTGCTTCAGGTTTTCAGACCACGCACACTTGAGAGACATCTGTCAATCACTCCAGTCCCTGCAGATCCCATCTTTGCTATAATAAGGCCACAAAACGTAACAAAATAACACAAAAAAAAAGCCACCACATCACGAAGCAGTCTGATGGGCTTTTTTTCCCCCTTTGGTTTCTTTAAACTTCTGAATTTCCTTCTGTTTTCCGTGCTGACTTTTCTCAGTTACATGTCGTTTTCCTCTCATACGCACATTCACAAATCAGTGACATCTCAAGAATTTGTCAAAACTTGCTGCTTTTCTTGGAATGTCCTTACTTGCTGTTACAGAGCAGATTCCGTCAGTCTTGTGTTTCTTTGGTGAAGACCTTCAGCAATCTAATTAATCATATTAAGCAAGCATAACTTAAGTTTTCCCGGTCTTCTGCTTTCCTTCCTCCTCCTTCACCACCTTTGCCCCGCTTCCTCTCTGGGTGTTCCGAAGATGGCAGGAGATGATCTTGGTTTCTGTAAACCTGATTATGGCTGTTGTAGTTGTGAAAATAGCATTAATAATATTTCACATCTATTAAATTCTGTACTATTACTGGTAGTTTGGGGAATCCTAGTTCCACCATATCTTCAGAGTCCTCAGAAAGGGGTGAAGATCCCCTTATCTGAAACTTTGGTTTATTTTTTCAATATATGCCTGTGGGCATATGTTAACTATTTTAAGATTGAAGCTAAATAATAGATGTTAATTTATTTTAATTTTGTACAGTTATTTATGAAGGAGTCTCACTGAAGAGTTCTGGCTTAAGCTTTGAACAGATTAGAAATGATAAATGGCGAAAAAAAAAAAGCCCTTTCCTTTTTGAAAAATATCACTGAAACTGGAGCCTTGGCATTTAGAACTGCAAAGAGTGTGGATGTAAATACTAATGACGAACCCAAAATAACTAATGTTAATACTTATTATTTCTGAATCCCTGCCATGTGCTTGCCAAGAACCAGTGAGCTGATGGGGTGTGAGAAATGCTTGAAAGGGCTTTTGGGATTCATCTGCTTGGAGCAGGATGAGCACCACCACACTGGTGGAGTCAGCAGGGACATGTCAGAGCAGCTCCTCCAAACCTGCATTCCATGGGTAGAATGGGGGGGTTTTTGCTAAATTGAAGCTGCAGGTTTGGGCTGCTCTGGTTTACCTCCTGGCTGTGCCCGAGGTTCGGTTGAGATTTTGTGATTCACCTTCAGGCAGCTGAAGGTTTTGTTAGATTCTTTCCCAGCCCTTCGCTTGGCAAGAGCCAACAAGACCAAGTCCTTCAATATCTTTGTAGTCCACAGGAGCAGTCTTCAGGTCACCCGGGGGAAAAAAAAAAAAAAAAAAAAAAAAAAGAAAAACAGGACAAAACATCTTGATAGACTGAATTTTCTTCATTTCTTACAGACAGAGCCTGTATGACCTGAATTAATTTGGGGGTTTTGTATGAAAAGTAGATTTTGCGAAGGCAGGGGATTGGAGACATAAGAATCAATGATTTTAGTGAATTATCTGAATATGGGCAATATTAGTATTATAGATTAAATATAAAATCCATAGGATAAGAATTAATGTCTGGTTCCATCAGCTGTCAGTTACAGGCAGGGCGGTTTTTAATTGCATAAAGCCAGGCTGGATGATTAAGCCATTTTCAGGGAGAAAGAAGGAAAGACAGCTTAACTTGTGGCTAAACTACAAGGATTAGACCCAGCATATCCAGGGCTAAGTGGTTTGCTTAAATGCTGACTCTGTATTTGACCTGGGATTTTTGTAAAGATACTTAGTGAGATTTTCAGCACCACTGAGATGTACAGGAAATAATTCTGCCAGACATCTATCAGTGGGAGAGATGGAGGCGGGTGAAAAACCTCGCTGCTCTTATCCATTCTCATGTCCCATGGTGGAAGGAGGGGTGGAAATAACATTGCTACTTCTTGTCAAGGGTTGGCTTTGGGAATTTTTTGGGTGATGCAGAGATCATGCTGCTTTGCTGGGATAATTTTAGACAAGATTTGAGCTTTTGGAAGGATTCCTGCTTGTTCAGAACACCCTTCTCTGCCGCATTCAGCCTTGGTTCCTCCCTTCCCTCCAGTACCACACTCAGTCTGTTTCTCCATTCATCTCCTCCGTAAATTCCCCTTTCCTGCAGCGGCTGGATTGTTGTAAAACAGCTTGGGGAAAATCAGATTGTACCTGAGGATTGAACTGCTCTCTAAGTCAGCTGTTAAGTTAGCTGATGTTTTATTTAAGAAAAATAAGAGTGCTCTGTATTCCTTACAGGCTTTCAAATGTATTATTGGGACTTGGTGGGATATAAATTATTTTTCTCAGTGCCAAACTGGTGTGAAGACCCTCCCCTTTTTTTTTTTTTTTTTTCTGTTTTAGAAACCTGAGGGGTTGTTGGAGACACAATTTAATATGCGAAACATTCTTCTCTCTGTCATGAATCTCACCAGATAGCTCTTGGCAAACTGCATTTAGGATAAACCTGTTAAATACCCTCACTCACACAGAAAAATCATGCACGCCTCATGGTTACTGTTGCCTTGCTTTGTTTTTTGCAAGGATTCTGAAACTTTATATCACATATCCTTGTTACTCCCTGAAGAAGTGGACACTTAGCAGCAGATTGAAGCTTTTGTACTTCATCTCATGAAGCAGAAATAAATCACTGGAAGTAAAATTATTTGAAAAAAATCATTTGATTACAAGCAAACTCAGAAGAAAACAGAAAAATGTAACTCAGAAATGTACAAAGTCCAAAAATCTGTAAATGTACACAGTTATTTCATAATAAAATATTGCAGTGTGCTGTTAATGCCTTATTAAAGTTGAGAGATCTGGGGGTGGCAAATGAAAAAGGAACATCCAAGAAAACGTGAAAATTATGTCAGTGCTTAAAAATCTTCCTAAGGAGGAAGAACTAATATCTTGTGTAATGTATTTCCAGATAATTTAGAATGTGCTGGAGCCATATTGCTCTATATAATTACCCTAAACCTGACTTCTCTGTTTGAAAAATGCTTTAGGAAAAGTGCTGAAAATGGTTCAATATTACATTTCATTGCTTTTTAAAGGTGAAAAGTTTCAGTTCTTCATTTAGTCAGTTTATCAGAACTTCAATTAATGCTAATTTTATTGGGTTTTGAGAACATTTTTAGAACTTTATCTTTCTACTCAGATTTCAGATGGTAAAGATTTTTTAAATGCTCAGAGAGTGAATTTAAAATGCTAAAATTAACTAAATGTATTAGTGTCTTGTGTTGTCTTTAAACTGCAAAACCAGAATTGTTTTCAGCTGCTAATCAATGTTCAAACACCCATATGTGACCAGTAACAGAGGGATAACCATTCTGAGTTATTGCAAAGTTTATGAATTTCCAGACATTATACAAGTAGTCATTACCTATGTCAAAGAAAAATCAGAAAGCCTGGAAATCAGCTGTTTATCACTATTCCAGTGAAACCTTGCATGTCAAAAGGCTTAAGTTGGTGCTCCTCTAAAATATACATTTCTGTAACTTATATAAACTTACTTTAAATTATGCAGAGCATTTTTATTTAACTTCTGGAAGGTCCCTTCTGTGCCCAGGTTTGTTCATGTGAGTAAGAAGGGATGATCTTTTTAAAGAGGTGAGGTTCATAGACTCCCAGCCCAGTGCAGGTTTTTTAGAGGCACCCTGCTGTACTTTTCCTGTTCAAACTCTTGAATCATTCCCTATTTTAAGGATCTGCTATGCCCTGAAGGTGTTGTGACATTTTCTAATCCTTCCTGCTGGACTTTGCAGATATTGAGACTCTCTCATGCTGGGCTGGACTTGAAGTGCGCAAGGCTTGGGTTTGAATAAGAACTCAAAACAAACCAAAATAAATCAAATTGCAGTTAGCACCTTGACTCTTTTTTTACTGGCATTCCAAGAGTATTTAACTGTGTTCTTAAAAACAAAACAACCCCACCCCCCCCCCAAAAAAAAAAAAAAAAAAATTAAAAAATATTTGAAAATCTTTGCATAGTTAAGAGTATTTATCTTCCTTGGATTTTTCACTTCTGAACTGAGATATCATTTCCAGCCCTCTGCAAGCATGCTGCTTTATTAAATAGTTATTTGCCTTAAACTGAGTCAGTAGAACTCTTGGAATATAAGTAGCCAGATTTGCATAGTTTACGGGGAAAAAAAAAAATCCCTGTAACAAACTTTGTAGTAAACCTCTTGAAAATGTTTCATCTACAGTTTGCTTTGCTGCTGCTGAGTAGGAAATTCCAAAATCACAGATGTGAATTTCATAGAATTAAAACAACCCCATATTTTAAAAAGTCCCCATCCTCACAAAAAAAGTCTCTAGAGATGGCTTTCTGTATCCAAAGCCTAAAAAACTTGCAAGTCGTTAAGCTGAAGCACAAGCTCTCTTTTATTTACTATTTCAGCTTTTTGCTATTTCCTATTGAAATATTAGGTTGGAAAATTGGAAGAGTTTGCTGATTTCTTTTGGGTTGTTTTTCCATTCATGATACACAGCTGATGAAGGACTTTTAAGAGCATCAAAAATGTCTTTCTTTTTTTCTTTTTTTTTTTTTTCCTGTAAGTTTATATAATTGTTTCCTTGAGTATCCAGTACAAAAACAGTGCTTGGACAGCAGCAGGAATTATCATCAAAGTGCAGCAAAGTCTCAGCCCTGTTTTACAGACAACTCTGTCTAGAACATCTATTTAAAGAGGCTACAAACAAAAAAAGGTAACGAGTCCTTTGATCAAACGTTTAATTCAACAAAATGGGCTTTTCTGTTGCACAGTGGACAAGCTGCTCTTGGTTTCCTTTGATTTGGCTTTAAAGGCAAGCAGAATCCCTTGGCTTTGGGAGCTGTGGGGAAGCTCAAGGAAGGGGTGGGTGATGGTTAAAAGGCCACCGTGCCCAGCAAATCACAAATAGGTGTAAACTGTGAACACACTGACTTTGTTATTTCTGAAGATGAAACTAGTTCAAGCGTGAAAAATATTCCCTGGGATGAGATAGAAGGAGCTTGTAGTTAAAAGTGTTTATATACAGCAAAACATGATTCTAAAGGACGTTACCAGCTTAGGGCAAAGAATAGCTGATGGATTAATGTGATTTTAGTGGCACCAGGGATGTATTTTCCTAATCATTTTATCCAGCAGCAAAATTTGTGTAAGTTCCTACTCTCTCCCACCCCAGAGAGAAATTCCTGACTGTTTTCTTTCACCCAAATTCATAATTGCCTTGTCTGTATGGTAAAACCAATTTTGGAGCCTTCTGTAAACAAGATCTCTAAATGGGATCAAAACCAGAAAGAAAAATACTGTTCATTTTGTGGCATAAAACATTATTTTCAAGTGTAAAGGCATTGAAGAGCGATGAGGAATCCTGAAGTCTCTTCCACGTGAGAGCAGAAAAGATCACCCAGCAATCCTCATCCTGATTACCCAGGCAGGGCCCCTGTGTACAGGAGATGCTGAAGGCCAGGATTTGTCCCCAAATTGCTGATTTTTCTGCACTCTCAGTGACCTGTTCTGAGCCTGCCCTGCTCCCCCAGACACAGTCAAGCTCCCTTTGCTTCATCCTTCAGTCTCACTTCAGCCTGGAAAAGGGTGAAGGACAACCTCAATCCCAATCTCTTCCTGAGTGTCTCTGTGTGAGGTGGTGCTGCTGCTTCCCCTGCAGCCCGAGTGAATGTGAATGTATTTCTCCAACCTTTACATTCCCACTGCTATGGGAGCTGAAGGAGCGGCCCGATTCAGTCCCACTGCATCTGCAGAGACAAAACCAGGGTGAATGTCTAGCTCATGGTGGTTCAGGATTTGGAGCAGCACAGAAGATAACCCTTCTCAGATATCTATCAACAAATTATAAATATCTGAAATTAGAATATTATTTTATCAATAACATCAAATAATATTACCAAATATCAATAATATAAAATACCAAAAACAGTTATCAGGATAAATATTTAAGGACACCTTGTTGTCCTCTCCCAGCATTGTACTTTTTACTCTTTATTATGAACATGAAGGGCCAAATTCTGCTTTCTGTGAGCACGGGGATCTCACACTGAATCATAATGGAGTTGTCCGTGCTCAGCCAAGAAAGAAATTAGACTCCTAAGTTCTCAAAAGTTATTATATTTTACCTCAGAGCCTGCCATGTATAGACTAAATTACTTTCTTGTATGAATTATTTTAGTAAGCAACAGTTTCACATTCACATAACCTGCACATGCAAATAATGCAGATTAAAAGTCACTTTCAGCATTGAGTTATTCTCAGCTGGAAGATGCAGAGAGGTAACAGGTGGTGGTGAGATCATCCTGCCAGGCTGGAACGGGAGCTTTTCTTTCATGTTCTGTGGTAAAATGCAGATGGGCACAGAAAGCCATGGCCTGTGCCAGCCAGTCGTACAGGAGTGATGTAGTTTTAAGTTTTCTCATAGCATATTCAATTCCACTTAAATATTGCAAAATGCTGAATTGTAAATGTTAACCTAGCCATGAATAAAAAATGCTGATATTTTATTTAATCAAAAAAAAAAAAAAAAAAATTACGGATAGTCTGCCTTTATTGTATTATTTAAAATATTTCATTTTACATGTAGGCTACAAGTTATTGAAGAGTAGGTTTTAGATATAGATATAGATATAGGGAGAGACTTTTTTTCTGATGCATAAAAAATGCAGAAGATTGACTTTTGCAGGCACAAGGAATATTGCCATTGTCTGGGTCTAGAGAAAAATCAGTTTACACAAACCAGTAAAAAATACCTGCTTTTCAGGGGCATTACCCAACTCCTGTTTTGAAAGAATTTCCTTTGGAGCAGAAAGAGAGCTTTCCCTTTTCTTGCCGTCTTTGAGCTCATTGCTCTCATGTTGTGTGCAGGGCGATGTGGAGCTGCTGGCAGAGGAAGCTGCAGTGCGGGTGGGGTGATCCCAGCCAGGCAAACCTGCCTTGGAGCGCTTCCCTGGAACAGAGGCTGGACAGGGTTAAGAGAATGAAGTGGGGATTTATTGAAGGCTGTCAACAGGCACACCTTGGGCAGTCAGAACCTCCCAGAGGCTGCTCCCAAGGTGAACAGCAGTCATCAGTTTTTAAAAAAAATTTAAGTTTGGTCTATTTACATATTAGGGATTAATTCTCCAATTACAGCTCCAGGTGATGAAGTAATTTATCTCCAGTTTTCTGCCCTCCCAGCTCACTTTAGTTTATACTTCTGTGGCTTGGGTCCATAGAGTGTCCTTGGATCTCAGGCCCAGAGGGATTGTTTTGTCTGACCAACATGTGAAGACAGGTAACTACACTTTATATGGGGTTTAGAGTTATACCCTAGTGCAGTACAGGATTTGAAGATACAAAAGCTGAAATCCTAAGGCATCATCCTTACGCCGCTCTTTAATAAGATATTGTAGGGAATGGCTGGCCAGCTTCCCCTTTGACTTTCATCGGTCAGCTGTTGCTTGCGACTTTGGGAAGGGATTTGTATTGATTTCCATCAGGCAGTTTGGGAGAGGAGGTGAGGAGCCTTCTCCCCTGCCTTTGTGCCTTTTGTCAGGTCAAATCCTTCCGTCTGCAGCGCCGAGTGAAGGCTGGCGTCAGGCAGCGCCTTCAGCACAAGCTGGTGCTGCTCTCCCACGAGCTCCCTCTTCCCTAAAAGTCTCAGAGTGGATGGGGATGTGGCTGGACAGAAACAGGCTCAGTGCAGGCTCAGCAGCCCTCGCAGCTCGTTAGTGAGAGCAGCCTGATTCCTTTAAGGACAGGTGCAGTGGGATGAGGGATGTGAACTTGGGGGGCTCCCTGTGCACTTGGAGTTCAGAACTTATTACTGTCTGTATTCCTTGTCCTGGTTTGTAACCTCACAGTCACCTCGCTTTCAAAGCTAGTACAGACTGCAGGAGTGGAAGTGTTAATGGGGGAGCTGGGAATAGGACGTCTTAAGTTACATTATTGAGGAAGAATGTGGCGTATTAGCACCAGACAAATCTGTTTAAAATGTTAATACACGGGTTTTTGCAGTGTCACACACTTTTCCTTAGCGGAGAAATAGTAGGGAGAATTAAAACAGGGAAACACGGCCTTCACAGCAGCAAACCTGTCCTCTCTGACATGAGGTGGTTTTGAGTAGAGGCTCTGCTTTTACTTTTGGACAACTACTAGAAGTGTGTGTGTAGTCATGAAAGAAGAACCACAATCTCTGTGTTTTGAGATTTGGATTCTTTCAGTACTGATGCAGACAGTTAATTTACTCTCTGAAACTTGTTTCACCCTTCTGATTCATAAGCTAAATCTTTTCTCTATGCAGGAGAGGTTACAAATGAGAGGTTCAAGGGAAAAAAAATATCTGCATAAATGTATTTTTGTTGCCAAGGATCTCTCTCTCTCTCTTTGTTACTGTTATTTAGTCGTGACCTTGCTGGATGTAACACATCATCTCACGTGTCTTATTCTTTTCTTTGTGCTGTTTTATGAAGTACTTTCGTTTGTCTCATTTGGCTTAAAACAAATCATACGTTCATGTCCTAAATGTTTCACTAGTCAGAATAATTAAGTTGATCAGGTCTGGGAGCATTGGAAGGAAAATAATAGGGTCATTGAAGCATTCAGGCTCTAATGGGAACCTGAGTTCATTCAGATATCAAATCTAATAATTGCTTTACACCTGTACACACACTCCCAGTGAGCGAGTTCACATGAACTGTTCAGTGCTTTCAATACTGTTTTGAGGGAATATTAATTCTGTTTTTAAAACACTAAGTTGTTTGTACTTTTTTTTTTACTTTGTTCTTGTTTTTATAGATAAGTTGTAGCTTAGGAGATTGCTTATCTTTATGCACAGGGAAATATTTTCACATGACAATCTCTTATTAGAAGCAGGATATGATTAATGTATTGCAAATCAGATTTAATAGCAATCAGAAAAGTAAGGAGACTGTCAGCTGAGTTTCACTGCTATCAAACAATTTATTAGCCAATTAAAATGCACTGTATACAATTTAACAGTATTCAAAGGCTGAAACTGAGTCTATATGTGATTATGTGTACAGCACAGCAGAAGGATTGTAGGGATATTCATAGCCATGATTGCTCCTTGAAAAAGGCAATTTCAGAAGAATGAGGTAAAAATCAGTATTACTTTGTGATATTTTATGGGAAATGAAGCAATAATTATAACTCCTCAGTTTCACTAAATCCTGTGATAAATCTCCATGAATGCCGGTGATGCAGGCTGTCACAAAAATTTGAGAAAATTTTATCACAATCAAGAATAAAAAAATACTGCCTAGGAAAATGACAGCTATTCATAACAGGTTTCAGTAAATTCCAGCCTCAAATGCTGGTCACAGTGATGCTTGTTATTGGAGGGGATTTGAACTGATGCAATCGTTCCTCTTCATCTTCTTTTTATTTTCCCACCTTTATAAGTTTACCTCTCAGCTGAGAATTCCAACTGAAAAAGAAATGGAAAATGGCTGTATATGTGCCTGCATTGTACTGATGTGAAGGCCTATTTTTCTCTGTAATTTTAAAGGCCAATTACCCTTGGAGGAAAGGAGAAAAATAGATTGATTTGTCTTGTAACCCCTGAGGCAGGCATGTGTTGTCTCCTGCTAAGGCTTTTCCACTGCAACTCTTGTGGAAGAGCTTTCACTGCACGTCCCAAGTGGTGCTATTAACAAAGAAAGCAAAGGCAAATTAAAATATTAAACAGATCATGTAAAGGTTTAAGGATTCTTATCTTATTGGGCCAATTCTTTCTTTGTTTTTCGGGTTGTTTTGAAATCTTAAGGCCCAGGAGTAAGCAATAGTGAAATTTCCTTGAAACTGATTACTTCAAAATAGGGTTTACAAATCCATTTTTCATCCCACAAACACGAAACTCCAGCTCTAAATAGGGTAAGTATTTATTTCTTTATTTGAATGATGATACAGATGGCCAGTATCCTCAGTTTGGGTTGCAGAAGTGTGACTTTTGTTGAGCTGCCACGCTGCATTGGCTGTGGTCACAGCTGGATTGCGCTGAGCTGGTAAATGTCATCACACATGCCATTTAGCATTAAAACGTCCCACATTATTCCATTTTTAAAGCATTTTTGTGTCTAACACACAGGACACAAATAAATGGGTTTTCTACTGATGTTCTGCATTTTCCTGCGACTCAAAGGCTGCAATTAACAGTGCCCAGCAAGCTGGGTCTGAGTGGCAGCACGAAGATTAGACATGGCTTTGTTCCCTTTTAATCTGAGTAAAACTCTTTTGTGGCAGGGCTTAAATTCTTTAACTCTCTGTATTTTAGACCTGCTTCTGTACTACAGCACTGCTGGGTATTAACAAATTTATTTAGCAAGTTAAAGAGGATCCAAACAGCCACATATCTTCTCCGTGAGAAATTGTTCACACGGAAGAGTCTGGAAACCTTAAAACGAAGGTGCTGTGTGTTACCTAAATGACTTGACAGCTTTGAAGGGACTATTTTTGAACAGAACACGACACTCCTGACTCCTGCAGATAACTCAGGAGATGTGTGTTTCTACTTTTTTCAGGAGGAGGAACCATTCAGCCTTCAGAGACATCCTTTTAAGTGCTGCAGTTCTCCTTAGTGCTTTTTCTTCCTCCTTATTTCTTCTTAAACCTTTTCTTCCTCCTCAACGCCCTACAGATCAATATATTTGTAAACATACCAGGAACATATTTTAACAAATGAAGTTTTTAAAATTAATGTGTTCAGCTGTGCTATCTTGATTTGGGGGAAGGTTGATAATAAAAAACAAAACAAAAAAAAAAAGCCCACCAAAAACCTTTTTGTTTTCTTTTTTTTTTTGCCTAAGGGTAAGTTTCTGTTTCTCGTTCATAACATTTATAAACCCAGGTTATCACTCAGCTTTCACATGAAAGTCTTGACCTAAACCAAAATAAACCAGGATTTATAGAATTTGACCTTGCAGCTCCAGGGTTTGCTTGAAATCTCGATGTTTTCTTTGAAACTGATGTTAAAATAACCTTTTTAGCTGGCATTTAACTTTGATTGTCAAGAGTTTGAGTTTCTGTTTAGCAGGGGGAAAAAAAAAAAAAAAAAGAGCTGAAGAGCTGAGAACATGGATCTTGGATCACTTGATATGTTCTCATTTTTGGTTACAAAAATATCAAATCCAAGTGAATGTCAGATGCCCTGGTGTGATGGTTATAAAGGATCAGGTTCAGATTTTGCCAGGCATGTTTAGCTTGAAATAAGAGTGGTTTAAATACTTAAAGATTAATAGAAAATGTATTAACTGTACAGTTTGCCTTAACCCTGCTAGAAAAGTTCTTTGTTTGCTTGTTTCATCTCTTGGCAATAAGGATCTTTTCAAAAGAGCTATTTCAGAACCTTTTCTGCAGTGTTATTTGGGCTGTATTTCTTCCATAACTGATTTTTGCCTTATTGCTATTTTTTTTCTCTATAGGCCATACATTCTGAAAGATCAATTTGAAATCAAATCTCACAGAGATGGACTGAATCTTAACAGAATTGAGGTTAGGAAAGCCATTTTCTCTCGAAAAGGGTTTTGCTCCAGACAGCGACAACAGTTTTGATGCTCTTAATTTCCTTTCCTGGTTCTTTTCTCAGTTGGGATCTCCAATAATGACAGAGGGAGAGGCCAGGCAGTACCACAGGCAGTGTTCAGCTCTAAAGAGGAGCTGGGTGTGGATAGACTTCCCTGCTGGTTTACTCTGGATCAGTTCTGCTTCTGCCTCAGGTTCAATCAATTCCATTTCCCAAAGAAATCTACCTTTCATTGTGGGGAAGCTAAAGGAGATGAAGGTGCCTGCAGTCCATAAAGGAAAATAATAATAACAAAATAAAAATTAATAAAATCATCATCATCATCATCAATATTATCACTATTATTGGCTTGTGTTGTTCCTTCAAGCAGTTGGTAATGTGCTGTTACAGCAAGTAATAAGTTGGCTCCAGTTTTCCCTGTGCTTGGGTAGCTTGAGGAGATAACTGGTGTCTGCCCAGGCTCAAGTGAATTCAATTTAACCTGAATTGAATTCACTTGAATTTAACTTGTCACAATTTTAGTCAGTGACACTCAAAAATATTTAGTTATCCTGATCAGGAAAAAGAGATACTGGTAAAACGAAGTTCAGGTTTTCACCTTTTTCTGTAGAATAGATGCCAGTGTCATCATTGTTACAGATGAAGTGTTTGATCCTTGGAATCTATCTGATGTGACACTTTATCCATTTAAAACCTACTCAAATGAGCAGTTTCCTCATTTTTTCTGTAATCATTCCACACCTGTAGGAAATTGTCCTGCATTTCTGACTCTTTCCTGGTTTACTTGCTGCAGTTCTTGGGACTGCATGAGTATTTTTCCTTTGGTTGCTCATGAAAACAAGATGTGTTTCAGTAGGATTTCCTAGTGAACAAGATTTTACATGAATGAAGAAATAAATGTTTGATGTAAAGGCTTTCATTGATTCCCAAAGGCACGGGCCATACAAATTCCCTTACAGCACGCATTCCTGTCTCTTTTGCATAGTCAAAACTATTTCAAAAAGATGAAATTTTAAATATTTTATTAACTGCTGAGAGTTCTACCTTCTTGCTGTGATCATTTTCAAGGCAAGCCAAACCAGTTCCTCCTTTCTCTGAGCATTTCTCTGAGCATTTAAACAGCTTTTATTATTATTGTCAACTGTGGAAAGGTCAATCCTTTCACCTTGGGGAGGTGATTTAGGAGGGGAAAAAGGAGTCAAATAAGCTACCAAGCCCAAGGCAGCAGTTTGTAACACATTTATAATTTTAATATCAGCACTGAGAGATAATGATACAAGAGAACTTTTTTTCTTGTTGCAGGATAATGCAAATTCCAATCAGGTACCTCTGAGGTATGGTTTTATAGACTCTGTCTTTTCCATTATCAGGGATCTCGGTGTCATGACCAGTCCATTGGACTGCACAGCATCTATATTATTACTAGCATTGATTGCTCATAAAAAATAGGGTTTATAATTAGGAGAGCATAAAGTTACTACCTGGAAGAGTGGATAAGGAGAAAATGAAATGAAAAAGTCACTTAATCTTAGTACTGCAGTTCTGCAAAGTACCATTTATTTTTCTCCTCATATAACTGAGTTCCTGTGTTGATAACAAGCTACTGAGTTAATAAATCTGTGGCAGCTATTGAGACTTCTCTTTTAATAACAGAGCTAATGAAGGAGCATTAAGGAAAGGAAAAATGGATTTTGCAGGGTTTATTCCCATCTTGGTACTCTGCTCAGTGCAAGACTTGAGCAAGGCATTGTTTTTACGGCAAAAATCCATCTGTTTTTTGCATGGCCACCATTGCATTCCAGGGTTGCATGTACTAAAAAAGGACTGCTGATTCAATTCCTCAGCATTTCATTTTATATTTGCTTCATTTTCATTTGATCCAGCTGGCTAAAAGATGAAGAGTACTTTGTGATATAAAAATCTACTTTGTTTCCCATTTTAATCCTTCACTGCCCTGAGAAAGATCCTTTCAGCGAACTGAGAGGCCACTTTTAAGGTCGTGTGTTCACTTCCGAGATGGATTATAATGTCTGTAATGGGGGCAGAGTGGGTGTGCCTGCTTTTGAAAGGAATGGACTGCTGAGATTGAAGTGAGAAATAAAATTCTCTTCCTGTAGGTGGGGTTACCCAGTTGCTGAGTGGTACACGCAGAACTTGTGATCATGTTTTCTAGTCATGTTTGCATGTTTTCCAGGTACACCTGAGCCTTTGGGCAATGATTTTTTTTTTTTTTTTTTTTTTTTTTTAATTTAATTTCAACTGCTCCATACCCCTATAATAAAAGTTTTACCACTTATTGATGTTACAGTTAATTTTATGTCAGAATAGTCAGTCATGTTTATGAGCTGGACTTGCTTTGTGTTGTGCTCAATATGGTCTGTTACATTAAAAAGGTAAATACAGATGTTGGAGATAACTGAACGTGCATGTGGATAGTGATAGAAATTTAATGATTTTTCAAAATTCTTGCTCAAGTAACTGAAATACCAGCCCAATCCAGTTTCATGTCTAGTATCAAACCCTGTGTTTTAACACATTCAGAAAATACTTTGTTATTACCTGAAGAAGGAAATTCTAGCTTTTTCTATGATTTTGTTTTCCTTAAGTCCCAGCCCAGCTTTGGAATTACAGCAGAAGCTGAGCTTCTTGCAGAAAATGTTTGTCTCTGCCCTGACAGAAATAAAAACCGAGAGAATCTAAAAGAGAAAAAAAAAAAAAAAAAAAAAATCAACAGTTCTTAGACTCTTAATCTGTTTTTAACCTGTAGAGTTGCAGGGCTTGAAACTGGTGCTGAAGGCACTTGGAGGCCACTGAGAGCAGGTATCATTCCTCTCTTTGCTCTTGGAGGAACAGCAGCGCATTGGAGTTGATGACTTCCCTTCTTTTGTGCTTTAATTGCCAGCGCTTAGTGACACTGCAACCAGCGCAGAGATTTATTCCCGAGCAAAACAGATTGACTTAGGGTAATTTGAATACTTTATGCATGGCTGGATTCATTAGGAAAAGGAGGCAAGGCAGAACTATAAAAAGAACTAATAATCTTGCTAAAGGAGCCGTTAATTCCCCATAGCATTGGGGACACTTCCGCTGAGCAGGGCAAAGAGAGGCTGATTTTGCAGTCTCCACGGACAGCCTCTGTTCCCTGTCCAGAAACAGATCACAGAGATTACTTCCTTTGTCTTGCTGAATTGCCTGGCCCATTTCTGCCTTTGCTGGGTCGGAGCAGTGGCTGAGGTTGGAGGGGAGATCTGGAGGTGACCTTGGCCACCTGCTATGCCCAGCCTGGTTCCCTGGAGTTTGTCCAGGACTGGGATGGAATATCTCTGGGATGGAGACTGCAGCACCTCCTGGGCAACGCCCAGAGCCTTGCAGAGTCAGGAGGAGTTTCCTGCTGGTTGCAGTCGTGTCCTGTGTTGTGCCTGTTCCCAGCTGGACACCGCTGGACAGAGCCTGGCTGCAGCCCCTTGGCACCATCCCTGCAGGTGTTCACAGCCACCGCTGGATCCCAGCTCTCTGCCTGCTCCAGCCTTGCCTCTGGCACTCAAATTCACCCAAAAACCAGCTCACAGACTGTGTTTGTACCCACAGACGTGTTGTGGGACCAAGCTCTGTGCCCAGCCCTCAGCAGGGTTGGGCAGGCAGGGGGAGCTGAATCCTTGGGAAAAGCTGAGGAAACCTGAGTGTCTGCAGTGTGCCTGGCAGGTGTTTTGCTTTGGAAGTGGCTCTGATGCCTCAGGATCTTAGCTTTTATGTATTTCATCAATTTGTAATCCTGCGGTTCTTTAGTGTGTAACTCCAAACTCCACACGCACTGTGAGCTGCTGCTTCCCCATTCTGGTCAGACACAGCAATTCCTCTGCAGGCTGGGGATCAAGGACACCTCACTGCCTCGGGCCTGAGAGATGGGAACAAAAGTGAGCTGGGGCAGCAAACTTGGGGTGAATGACTTCATTACCTGAAGCTGTAATTGGGAGATGAACCCCAACATGCAAATGGACCAAAATAATAGAAGTGTGAAAACTGTGACCCGGGGTCCATTTTTGGGTGCCTAAATGTACCTGAAGGTTCTTCAATGAACACAGCTGCTTTATATTCCCTTCATTCTTCCTGGCTTCTGTTTTTCGGTAGCCCGGATGAGGCATAAACTTCTTTATGGTATTCCAGCCCTGTGTAAGAGTCCCAGCCCTCTTTGGGGCATCCTGGTGCTGCAATGTAGGGACAGAAGTGATCCAGAGCAGCACCTGAACAGGATGTGAGGGGAAAGGTCAAAAGGAAGCAGCCAACAAAACAAAACAAAGAAAACAAACAAACAAAAAACAAAACAAATTTGAATGTCAGGAACTCATTGTCAAAAAGAAAGATGCAAACCTGCAGAACACTAAGTGGGGGTTAATCTTCTGTCCCTTTTTGTGTGTGTGTGTATTCATGGCTTTAAAATTTTATTGTTAAGGCATTTAGGAGTGTGGCTGGTGCTTGGTGATTGTTTTCCTGTGATAGAGATGTATTTATTATTCATTGCAATAATTACTGTGTAATATTTTATAGTAAAAGTTGTTCATGTTGCACCATCAGGAAATGCTTAGGAGGTGGCTGATTTAACCGTTCTATTTTTAACTCTGCGCCAAATTACAGTGAGAGGTGTTTGGGCTTTTTGACTTGGAGCATCTAGCAGGTTTTCACCATGGCACTGGTCAGTGCATTCTCATGAACCTTGAAATGTATTTTTCCAGAGAATCTGTGCATAAATTATTTATAAAATTTGAAAGATTTTTACCCAGAATTTTATTTATTATGTGCTGTTTCCAAGGGGACTGTGTTTCAGGATTCTCCTAATGCTTTTATCACCCAGCTTCTCTGATCAAGAAAGTAATTTATTGCTGATTGCAGAACCCTTGAACTCAGTCTGGCAGCTGCAGTGTGAAACTTCTCTGATCCAGTCTCCTACTTCCTTATTTACATATCATTCAGAATGATTTTCAGGGCTGTTTGAAAACCTCTTGACATTGCATTATCCGTGTTTCAAATCTTGTGGTGATTTATTTTTTTCCTCTCTTTTTGTTACAGATAACAAACGAGTAACTTTGGAACGGTCTCGTTCTCGACACAACGGAGCAATTGCAGCTGTATGATTCTTCTGATGCCAAAGAATTAATGAATTGTTTTATTTACAATGAAATGGATGTGCTTTGGGAAGAGTTTATCATCCAAATTGGCAATGGTCATAAAGGAATACTGGTATTGATTAAATGAGGTGGTGTAAAAATATGTAATTTTAAAACTGTTGCTAAAAAAATCCACATACTGTATCTTATTATCCCAACTACCAAGATCTGTAAACAGTGTTAAACAGTAGGGTAGATATCTTATTTTCTTACTTTCTTTCTTCTCTTTTTTCCCACCCCTTTTTGTTTAAGCTGGCAACTCACATGAAAGGAGTTTGGGGATCTCTTAGATTATATTTTATATGGGTAAGAAAATACAGTTCTGTTGAAAAAGTACAGCCGTGGATTCCATTTGCAGTTCTGATTTGAACATGAAAGGAAAAATAATAAAAATGTGCGTTAATAAATTCAGAGATGAGCTGGTCTACATTATCAGAATCTTTTTTGTAACCATAAGAAAGCAACACATGGCCCCAGTCAGGTCGCTGAAAACCTTATCTCAGTGTAAAGCCTGGTGGATTCAGCTGTTTTAGCTGCCAGTAGGATACACCACATATCTACACTTTCAGTGATACGATGATGTGTAGTTACTTATCACTGCTAAAAAGAAAAAAAAATAAAAATAAAACCGAGCATAGGATTTTTCAAAAATTATATCGAGGGCAGAATGTGTTTTTAACTGTATCTAAGGAGGGATTTTTTCTAATTGTGCACTTGTATATTCTTTATAAAGACAATAGATTGTCCTATTTTGCTGATGCTCAAATGCCTGTGGGTAGGTTTTCAGAGACAAGCTACACGATGAAGCTTTTCAGAACTGCCTCTGAGTTTTTCCTCTGTTTCTCAGGTAAAATATGCAGGGGGGTCTCCACTGGTGGATTTTAGTGCTTTAGGGGTCAGCAGCTACCCACACATTTCCTACCTGGAGCACTGCCCAGCAGTGACCGAACCTGATTTTTGGGAAGCTCCTCCCATTCCCCGTGGTGCCCAGGCCCTTGCACTGCAGTTCCTCCTGAGAGCAGCTGCCACTCCCTGGGGAGCCACTGTCCCCTTTGTCCCCAGGGGAGTGTCCAGCCTGGCTGGCCTCAGGCCAGCTGCTCATCCTGCTCACTGAAGGCTCACCTGGATGGGATGGAGGATTTGAGGTGGAATTCCAGTGGGACTACTGCATAAGTTGCTGAGCTAGGATATTTTTAAAGAGTCAGGATGCTCTGTAGTAGCTGGCACTTGTTCTCAGATTATTAATGCTTACCACTGATTGATGAAATTATTGTGGATGCTTTTCTTGCCTGGTGTTATGGGGAGCTTGGGGGATTTTTTAGTGTCCATAAAGCCTGTTAGGAAGGCGAGATGTCACGTGGTTTCTGTGCACAAACTGCTTGCTCTGGAGGGACTTAGCTCCTGGGGCAGTCGATCCTTGCACTACTGCTTGAGCTAAGTATCTTTGTACAGTAAATTCTTTTTGCTTCTCTGGTGAGATCTTCTTAAAACTGTCAGACTAGTGTGGGATAAATTCTCACAATTACAAACTATGTTATGGTAAGATAAGATACCGCTCCTTTTCAATCTAGCATTGCATTTTAATTTTTTTTTTTTTTTCCAAAACTTGTCTTCAAAGAATACAGGGGGTTTGCTCATAGCTCTAAGCATAGGAATACCACTGAAGCCTAGTGAAATACTTACTGTCAGCTAAATACTTTCCCTGAACTGTTTGGGGGTTTTAGTAACAAACTGAAGAATTGTATGGTACTTCAGGAAGGAAAAAGAAAAAAAAAAGAAAAAAAAAAAAAAAAAAAAAGGAAAAAAAGAAGAAAAAAAAATTTTAAAAAAGGCAAAAAAAGAAAAGCAAGCAACAGGATCTTGTCTGCTTGTTTATCAGTAAGAGCTAAAAAGAATTCTATCCTGTTCCATGCAAGGTCAACAGCAGCCTTGCATTGAAGCATTGCTTCTTTAAATGGAACGATTAAATTTACAGTTGTAAAAATGTGCTTAATGTACAAAGCCAGTTTAAAGGATTAGGTTCATAATGTCTATATAAATCAATAGTGTCTTGGAATTCAGATTTTGAAATTAGCATTTTGCTGGGATTTACAAGTATTGGTATAATCTTTATATGTGAAAACTCAAAAGCTCTCCACAGAATCTTTATATGATAGCAGTAATTATTAGTGCACAAGTTTTTCATTTCCATGGGTGTTGTTTTTTTTGTTTTGTTTTTTTGGTTTTTTTTTGTTTTTTTGGGGTTTTTTTTGAAAGCTCTGTGAAAGCTGACTACAGATTTTCAAGAACCAAATCTTAGGAAAAAAAGGCAAATCCAAAATAACAACATCATCTGATGCTTCTATTTTACTACTATTTTTTTCATATTTGAAACATTTATATAATTTAATGGACATATCTGTTAGAACAAAAGTGTCTTTCAAAGGAAAACTAGTTTAGGAGATAATTTATGTAAATATAGGGTGCTCGTATTTATGAAGTCTAAAATATTTTCTGAAATTGATGCTGGTCACTTTGTCTTTTGATAGTTTTGCAGTCTATATTAAATTGCAGATATTTTTAATGTTTTTATTATTGATCTAATTTTCAGAGGTGTCACATGTTTATCTAGAAGTGTAGAAGAGTAGCACCTTTTTCAGAGATGCACTTGCCTTATTTTCTAATTTTAAAAAAAAAGGAGATATATCAGTTAAATTATATTTGTATTCCAAGTAATCCCAGAAAGAAAATCACTGGAGGGTTCATACATAAATTTCTTGCTAATTATGTTTCACTCTCTGTCCTCTGAGACGTGACGTTAACAATATACCAGCGCATCTGTTTGCATTCACATTTTACCAGTTACAAGTACTGAGAGAGGTTTTGGGTTTTGGGGTTTTTTTCAATAATGTTACACTGTTTACATTTCTTAGTTTATTTAAGAGGAAGGTGATTTTACCTTTGCGATGAATCGAACTCAAACTTCAAATGTCGTGGGAATGAAATGTTTCAATCACGTACAAATATCTGTGGCTGAACTGCTGCCTGTACTGATCAGAAATGGGGACACACTGGGGCCCTCTGGCTCCAGTTTTATTCAGTTTACTGAGCAAACCAGTGCAACAGGGTCTGTCATGTATGTTTGTCTGTGATTCAATGGGGATCCTTTCCCAGCACACCGCTGATGTTTGTGTTAATCAAATTATTTGGCTAAAACCAAAACAGGATCAGTGCCTCAGGGGGCACTGGCAAACAGCTCCAGGGAGCGTTCCCAGGAATATTGCCATTTGTTCTGGTTTTAGCTGACCGTGGTCAGTGTGAGAAACGTGATCTAAAATGATCTGTTCTTCTTGAGAATTGAGATACAAGGGCGTTCCCATAGCTCCCTTCTGTAATATGCAAATAATCATGAATATCTGTATATTTTTGCGTTTTTTGTGTGTGGTATATGTACTACCTCAGACAAATGCTGTAAAAAACCATAATATTTTCACGGTTTCCATCCAAGCCACAGTTCATTAGTAACCAACTTTAAATTCACCCCACAACACACCAAACTGAGAATCTGGCTGAGTTTTAGGTTTGGCTCTGGAAATCCTCCTATAGTTTTTGTTGAGGAAACTTTGCAGCGTTCAGCTTTTGCATCCCTTGGGCAAGCCCTGCATTTGATGGGTGCCTTTAGTCCTTCCTACCCTGAGGATGATCTAGCAAGTAAATATACTAGCTGGTAATAGTTCTGTGGGAGCTAACTTCCCTGTGTTTGTAAATTGCTTCTTTGCCACCCAGCAAAGGCTTTGGCTGAGTTCTACTTTGCTGTTTGCCTTCCAAGTGCTGCAAGGTCGGGCAGGACGAGTGCTGAGCAGCGTCCAGCCCCGCCTCTGGTGTGCCATACTGTATTTGCAAGTTTAAACTCATTCTTAAATAAGTGTTGTAAGAAGCCTCTTCTTCTGCGGTGTCTCCACACGCGCCCACGCATGCACACGAAATGTAAATAAAAAATAATTTTGACAAAAAAAGAAAAAAGAAAAGAAAAAAAAAAAAAAGAATCAATCAAAGCAGATGCAGCCAAATGCCTCCAGCTTCAGGTGTCTCCAGGTCTCATAGTGCTGCTTTTGTGCTCCAGGGAGGGAGTTGTGTGAGCCTGTGCACCCTGCAGTCCTGCAAGCACCCGCTGATGTCCCTGGGAGAGTGGGAAGGAGAAGGATTTGTTCTTGGAGTGCTTTTAGCAGTGTTTGAGGTGATACATATGCCACAGAATGTGAACAACAACCTATTACAGTTCAGTCAGTCTGCTACCATGCACCATTTGATTTCCCTTTTGGAAGTCATAGGACTCCTGATGCCAAAAAAAAAAAAAAAAAAAAAAAAAAAGTTTAAAAAAAGTTTAAAAACTTAAAAAAAAAGTGATAAAACTCATGCATTTCTATTTTTTAAACAGCTCTGTGTTTGTATGTAATGTTGAAAATAGGAATTTGATGAAATCACAGCCTGGCCATTGTTAATCCCTGTATTCTGAAAACTGTAATAAAGATACACGTACCATGATTCTGGTAGATGCACCAATGTTTTACTTGATTGTCATGATTATTTCCTATTGAGTACCATCACCTCAAAGCCTGAGTTTGCTGTATAAAATTGTCATGCTGAAATTACATTCCATTTTAGCTTACTGTTGTTTTGTGGACTTCTGTTTTTTTTTTTCTCTGAGGTGTCAATTCTATCTATTTGACTTGAATTTGGGGAACGAGAGGCCTTTTCCAATGAAAGAGGACTTTAAAAACCAAACAATCCAAAAAGGTATATAATTAAAAAAAAAAAAAAAAAAAGTAAATCATGGGGATACCATTTAATTTTTACAAAAATAACAATAAAAGGGAATCAATGAACAAATCCCATGGGTCCATATTTATTTAAGAGACTGGATTTCAGAATAGAATTTTTAAGCCAACATAAAGTCAGACAGCTATTGCTGACATTTCCCAAATTATTTCGTTCATTCCCACAATGGTCTTATCAGAACAGAAACTTGACAGATTCTTCTCATCAAAACTGTTAATGATGTCACCAGTGCAGACTGAACTGCGCAGAGTACAGAGAGATACTGAAATTTACTCAAAATTCTAATTGGATGTAACCCTAATGAATATGAGCAGCCTTGCTGATGCTGATACAACTCTCCTTTAGTGACTTTTTAAATGTGGGAAATATTTGCCCAGGGGTAGTCACAGGCACCACACACATATATATATCTATATATAAATATATATATAAATATATATAAATATATATATAAATATATATATATATAAAAATAAATACCCCCAAACCTTCTGCAAGTGCCCACAGAAATATTAAATTTTGTATAAGCTTTGATTGTTGAAGCATTATTAATTTTGGGGTTTTTTAGGTAATGCTAATACCAATTGTATGGGTTTATTGAAATAGTCGTTGCTCTCCTTAGCACCCTTTGCAAGCTGATAGATATTTGTTGGTTTATGACATTAAATGTTTTCATCTCATGATTACCTAAAAGCTGCTGATTCCCTGCCTTTAAAAACTCGTAATGTGAAACTTAAAAGTGCGCTTAATTGCGGTGTCAGGTGGTTAAAAATTATGCCATAATTTCTTTTTCACAAAGCTGGGCATGTATTCTGCTTGGGAGAAAACATTTCCAAGCATCTCCAAGTTCCTGTGAATTTACCCAGACACAATGGAAGTGTCTTTTGAGTCGTCCCCATTACGTTTTGCACAGCAGGCACGTAACAACAGTGAGTAATCTGCAGTCATTCACAACAGCAAAACTTAATTATTACTTTATCATGGCGTTCCTGCTCAATCGGGTATTTAAAGCACACGCTGGTGGAAGAGAGCTCTGCATTTGAGGAGAGTGGGAGACAAGCATCTGACTTTGAATAGTGAAGGATCAACAAAAGGGGGAAGCGGGATGCTGTGATAATCAGCTGTCAGTCTGAGCTCTCAATCATGCTGGCAAAAATATCCCAAGGAACCTCGTGATTCACACATTTGGAAACGCTGGAAAGCAGCCTCTGGAATCACATATAAGGCCAGAAAGGACAGGAAGAAATAATGAGGAAGAGTACAAAACTGAGTTGCAAAGTGGTTTCTGAGGGCTGGTGTGATGGGAACGCAGAAGGAAACCTGGCACAGGGAGGCTGAGGAGGGCAGGGAGCAGGCCCAGAGCAGGTGGTGAGTTTCACCATCCAGCACAAGGTGCTGCTCAGCTCCCCTCCCATCCAGGAGCCCGCAGCGGGGAAAATGCCAGGGTGTCCATCAGGGCGACATCAGGGGCTGCACGGCCCCAGAGGAGCCCAGGGGAGGGCAGAGGGCAGGGGTTCACTCACTCACTCACTCACTCACTCACTCACTCACTCAGCCAGAAGTGCCTTCCAAATGCCTGAATTGCATTTTCCTGATAGTAACCCTCCCTGCCTGCTGAGGTTTGGTGGCCTGCCGTGGCAGGTAAAAGAATTACCAAAGAAAGGCCTCATAAAATCAGGGCTGCTCTGCTAAATTGCCAGGGTTAGCCCGTCACTTCTTCTGAGTAATTTGCAAGTTCCCGTGTGAAAACAATCTTGGTGTGAAAACCGAGACCTATTCCAGGACTGAGAAACAAATGCACCTGCAATAACAAAGGCTTTGTCCCATGAGAATCAGAACAGAAAATATGTAAAAATCCAAGAATAAAGAGATTTGATGGACAAGCAGAGTACCTTTTACTAACCAGTAGAGTAATTGCCAAGAATGCTATTAACCAATTAAAGTTGCCCACGAGGTCTGTGAAAACTGTTTAAAATGAGTTGTGAAAATAAGGAATCGGCTTTTCCCTGCATGAAGATAATGGAATCTCGACAATTTGATTGCAATAGTGGGGCCATCCTCAGGACTGCACTGACAAAACTCTGTGCAAAGTCTCCCTGCAAAATTCAGACCAAAGTCCCCATCTCTAAAGTGGAGTGTTCTCATCAGAGATCACCAAGGAACTTAGAATAACCTCAGAAAACAAGTTTCTCTAATGTGAAACTTCACAATAGATAAAGCTGAAGTTAATTTAAGGGATGTTTTTTAACTGTAAGGTGGAATTAGATACCTAACTTTTAAAAATCTGGAATCAGAAGAAAGTGTTTTGCCCCTGCAATAGTTCTGTGTTTATTGCAATAGTTACTTTCCTGCTGAAGTGAGGGGCTTATTGCTCTTTGCACTCGGAGTTTCTCCAGAATGTGATGGTCATCAACTGGAGCAGGCACAACTTACAAGAGGGGACAAGAACAGAACTGAGCTAAATAATTCAGCAGAAACTATTTCAGGTGCTTCTGGGGGCTTTTTGCATCTGCCCTTGTATTTTCCTCCTAAATAATTTCATTTTGGTAATCTGACTTTTACAGCAGCAGCCATTTAAAGAAGCACTAAATCACAGGCACTATAATCCCTTCTACACAAAGGAACAATTTAAAAAGGACAAACTTATTTTTTCTGAGTTTCAGTGAACTCTATCAGGGCAGTGTTGTCTTTTGCCATCCATTTGTGTTTGCCTTGAGCTTACCATGTATTTTGCCCTGTAAGATCTGAATTTTCCTGATTCCTGGATTTGGCAAAGGGCCGACACAGCAGATAAAAGGTCTCTCGAGCTGTTCCCCTGCGTGGCCCAACAAGAGATTCAGACTTGCAGCTACTTATCTGTGAGCCACACAGGCTCTGAGGGTCAAGCTTAGCTTCCTGGGAGGCAAAATTGAAAACACCAAACACAAAGTAAAGAGGACCTGGAGGGCAACAAAAATGCATCTGTGGAACGGCCAGCTCTGATGTCTTGGCCTGCTTGGACTGTTAGAAAACATTGGCCTTCCAGTAAACCTGTTTATGCATATTATTAAGGGATCTGACAGAAAAGTGATGCCAGGTTTAATTTTGGATATTGCAGACTTCTAGGATTGTTCACCGCTCAGGTTTTTGGTGTTGCTCACTGATTCCCCGTGACTGGCTTCCAGTGTGGACCAGACTGATGAATGCCTGCAGCGAGGAGAGGTGCATGGATCAGGGTAGGTGGGAACTGAAGGAGATGAGCAGGGGAAGCTTTTAATGTAAATTCTTCTGGAAAGCAAAACTGTATTTTTACATGCAGCTCCTCGTATAATCAAGGAAGCAAATTATATAAAGCAGATCTTTGATCATGAAGATGTTTTCCATGCAAACTATGCTACTTTTCCTGCATTAATATCCTGTTTGCTCCTAATGAAGGCAGAGCCTGCAATTTTTGTCACAATCCAGTACCAACACAGCCATCATTTTCTTTCATTTTCATTTGCATCAGATTTCCTTCATTGGGGATCAGCTGCAGGTGCCTGAGTCTAGAGAGGAGCAGGTGTGAAAGATCAGGTACAATCTGATGGCTGATGTAAACCAAAAGGTTTCTCTTGAACCTTAGATGTTTTCAACCATGAAGCCAATTTTCCTTCCACTGTGTGTTTTGTCCAGTGTTCTTCCAGTTGGTTCATGTCCCTCCACACCACTTCAGGGGCTGCCCTTCACAGAGCAGAAAATTTAATTTCTCGGTGAACATCTGCATTTTCCAACTGGGGAAGCAAGGAATGTCTAACAGGATGGGTGCAGGAATTTTCTGGAGACACAAAATTCAGCAAACTGAAGCAGAGAGAGGAGATCCTCCCAGTTTTCATGGCAGCAGTCGCTTCACTCCTGCGGGCAGGATTCGCCCAAGGAAGCCCTGTGGGCCAGGATGTGCTGTTGAAACATCCTTCACTTATCTCTGCTCCTTGGAAAATGGCTCTTAGCTGAGCTGCCTGCCTGAACAAGGCTCCCACTCTGCTGGACTCTCATCCATGCACCTTCCTGTGCTTCTCTCTCCACGAGCCGACACTCTTTTGCAATGTAAGTGTTTTTCTCTTCCCCGCTCTCCAGAATCCCTTTGTGAAGTGTGACTTTGGTTACAGAGGGGAGAAAACAGTTTTATGGGCATCTCTTGAGGAGGCTGCGTTGACCAGGGGAAAGACTGAGAGAAGTGTCATTGGTTTATTGATGCAGCATGCCAGGAGATGGAATATCGAGTCCTGAGTGTGAGGATGTTTCCTTAGCGCGGGGTCCACATGTGCGGAGGGGAGAGGGTTCGTGTGCTGCTCTGCCAGGGAGCAGTGGCAAGGACTGCGCCCACCCCTGCTGCAAGGGTGACGGAAGCAGAGGTTCCTAGTTCTCAGAAGGCATCCTTTGTCCTGGCAAGATGTAAATAAATAAATCCACAACTACCCAGCAGAGGGTGATGGGAATCATTATTTTGGCCCCGATTCATTTTAACAGCGGTGGGATTAAAATCCAGCCTGTTGACTGCTGGTTTTCTCTCCCCAAGAGGAGGCAGCCCCCATTTAGCCAGGCTGAATGTCCTTCCCAGGAAACCTTCTGAGTCCAGAACATCTAAATCCACCCGCTCTGGCCCACACCTGAAGCTGCAAGACAACACCACAAACACCCAGCACAGAGGCTGAATAAAAACTCTTCCCACATAGCTGGTAGCTGGGTGCAATTTAGAATGTCAGTTGCTATACTGAGATGCCCAAAACTGTAAACAATATTTGCATTTTGTCATGCATGTTTTGCATAACTTTAAGGATGTTTTCTTTATCCCCAAGTGGGTCTGTTTTGAGCCCATAATGTGCTGTGAAGTTCCAGGAAGAGAAAAATTTGTTGAGCACAAATGGGCCAGCATCACAGCAGACGTAAGAGTGTTCAAGCAAGGAGTGTTTTGCATCAAAAATGGGTATGTATTTGCATTTTTGATGCAAAAAGCTACTTAATCGGCACTGCAAATGGAGCCCATAACTAAGGCAGTGCAGAATTCTATGAAATTGAAAAGTTCTCTGTAATATCTGAAAAACAAAGTATATTTTGCACAGCTCTAATTATAGCTAATATTTAAACCAATTTAATCATGAGTAAACTAACATGGCAGAAGCACTCCAAGCTTCTTAATCACTGTAAGCTTTTCATGTCCCTTGCTCTGTGCAGTGTGCTTTTTTTAAAAACATTTTTTTAATGAAACATTTAACCTATTTAATTGCTAGGAAAAGAAAAAAAAAAGCACAGGAAGATTGAGATCTGAATTTTAAACATCCTCATTTTAGGTGTACTTGTTTTAGTTCTCAGTTTTAAAGGAGTTGCCCTGGGGGAATCTCAGCACAAGATTCCTCTGGAAAGCCAAAGCTGAAGTTTTTCATCCCAGTCACAGTTGTTAAGGTGCCTGTCCTAGAGCTTGCTTTGGAGTTGCACTCTGTGGTTACTGCCCTGAGCTGATTAAGAATTCCAGATTTATATTCCCCAAATCCTGACTTTTGAAAACACTATTTTATGCAGAATGGGTTCTGTTTTCTAGTACTTGGGAGTCACCATAAATTGGTCTTCTGAGTCGGGTGCTCCCTGGAAAAGGAAATTACTTCCATCCCAAAGCTTCTTTCAGTCCAGTTAATTGTTACTATCAACTTAATTCTTTCTTATGCAATTAAAAAAATATATATATATATACACATATAATGTATCTATAAAATATATTTCTTATTATATATAATATAATTATATTTTACAATTGTTTATATAATATAATTTATTTCTCATGCAATCTTCCTCGCTCATGTTGTTTGATTTTTATTTTAGTGAACAAGTGTCTCCTCTATCAGAATCCCACCACACATTCAGTCTGACCAGACTGACCGGACAATGCAAACTGAACAAGGGTTTTATGCCCAGTGTCCAGCCCATCTCCCTGAGCTGAGGAGGTGAAGCAGGGGTGTGGAAACTGGCCAGGACTCCTCATGCAGGCAGGTGAGGTGGGTGATTACCAGTTGTCTCTCTACTGGCTGGCACAAAGAATTTCTTGCTTGGTCTCAGAAAAAGAAAAAAAAAAAAAAAAAAAAAAAAAAGAAAAAAAAAAAAGAAAAAAAACCCCTCTAATTTTTGAAATTGTGATTATAAAGAACCCTGAATTTCAATATGGGATCAGAGGAAACATAATTTTAAGTCAGTAATGTGGCTGGTCTTTTTCTTTCTTGCACTGACATTATTAAAGCAAAAGGAGATCCTTCTTTCAGAGGATCCTTCTCTCAGAGTAAGAGAGAACAACTTTTTCCTTCTATAAGCAGAATTTCTTGTGTCAAAGGCTTAAGATATTCTGTAAATACTGTAACTGTGTTAATACATTTTGAACTTCGTGCTGTGATGGCAGCATTTCTAGGCAATGTCATTAGCCTGAACAGGGAATCTCAGTCAAATGTCAGGATCTTGTCTGTAAGGTATTTCCACTCTTAAGTGCAGTGCAGAATGTCACTGTCATTCCAATTAGTGCAGCTGATTGGTATTAAATTTGTTTTATTTGACATACTGCAATATTTTGCTTCAAGCCAGACATTTTGTACACCATGCAGCAGCACCACATAATAACAACAGACATTAAGGCTAGTGGCAGACAGGACCTCCAAGAATTGTCAAAGAAATCAACTTTCTCATTTTGGCAGTGTTTCAGCTCTGTTTGTTGCAGCAATACTGACAGATATTTTAGGAAAATACCGAGATGGAAACCACACCATTACAGTCACGTGCTCCTGGTTTGCTGGGCAGTAATATTAGTTTACTTTGCCGGGTAAGGACACGCATTTTTAACACTTCACTCCTTTGTCGTTGTACATTCTTTGCCTAGGAAACTGAGAGGATGGAATTTAAAGAAAGATTCCTAATGTTAGTCCCCCTATTCCATGGGAAGTGGCCAAGCTGAAGCAACTCTAAACCTAAGGCCGTGAGAAACCCCTTTGTGGTGGTGGCGGGTAGCAAAGGGTCGTGGGAGTTTGCATGTTAATGAAGTTGTTCCATATTAGGTTATGTTTTTGTGATTGGTCAGTTACGTTGTACAAATATGGTTCTGTTCCCAGCTGGAGTTTCTGGTTGGACCCTTTCCCTCAGACCTACCCTGTACATTGTGATGTTCTCCTCTGTCCTGGGTCTTTGGGTGGTTCCCCCATGGAGTTCTGGGCGCTGTGCAGGGGTCTGGGGCACTGTCCCTTGTTATTCTGGTTTTTCTGAGTTTTTTATAGCCTTTTGAATTTTCATAAAATGGAGTCAGATCTTTAGTTACTGCACAATATTATGAGCAGTTTTCTACTTTTTTCCCACATATGTAACATAAACAAATCCTTTGTTTTCCATTCTCAGTCCTTTGTTTGCATATTTCTATACCTGAAAACAATTGTAACTAACAGCTGGTCTGGCCACTGAGGCTGAGGGGTGGAAATCCCAATAAAGCCAATCTTTGGCCAGACCCACAAATGTATAAAAAGTAAGAAATAAACAAGGAGGCTCTCTCCGCCCTGTCTCAGCCTTGAGCTGGACGGAGGAACCTGTGCTCTGCAAAACCTCTTGTCTGTGTCTGGCTGCTTTGTGTGTCTCAGTGACAGTCCCTATTTCCTTTTATCCCTTATTAAATTGCTCTTTTCCTACTGCCAACCATTGTTCCAGCTCCTAATTATTTTCTTGCCACCCTCTGCCCTGGAGTCAGGGGACATAAAGGTTTGTCCCAGCCATCCTCACTCTTCTTACGTGGCTTCTGAATTGGGCTGGTAAGGCTTTGGAATCCCCGGGGTGGAGCGGTTCTCCTTCCCTGCAGGGATTGTCACTTTAGGAGATGAATTCAACCCCGAGTCACAGAATCACAGACTATTCGGAGTTGGAAGGGACCCACAAAGATCAAGTCCAGCTCCTGACCCTCCATGGTCACCGCAGGAATTCCTGGGAGGATTGTTCAGATGCTGGGAGGGAAACACTCGGAGAAGTGTCAATCCCTGGGCTGAGAGGAATTTGTGAGGGATTTCCTTTGTTCAAGGGGGAGAGCGCAGGGAGGGAGCCCTGAACTCAGGGCGGGTGATGTTTGCCTGATCTTCACCTTCCCCTCTCTTCCCTCTGCCACGCAGGGTCCCCACCCTTCAGTCTGGCCGTGGTCAAATGCTCAGCACCCAGAAATGCCGCGGGTGCCCCCGGGGAAAATATTCAGGGAAGAATTTGAGAACCCAGTGGTTTGCAGAGACACTTGAGGAGACATTGTTTTCGTTCAGCTGTCCCTGGGATTTCAGTCCCACTCAGCCTTTAGAGGCTCTAAGCAGATCACCAAATAACTAATATTGCTCTGAATATTGCACTGGGCAGAGCTGTGCATCAGTCTCTCCTGTTCATCAGTCTGAACAGACTTATGGTGACAAAACAAACAAACAAAAAACACACACACACAAAAAAGAAACAAAATGAACCCCAACCTCATTTGCAGTTTTGCAGGAGATGTTAAAGTGTGAATGGACTGGAGACTGAGCTGCTCTGCGGTCTGCCATTACTGGCCACGCAAATTAAACACAAGGTGTGCTGGCAAGGCACTGGGGAAGGAATGGCAGAAGAGGAGGAGCCCTCCATCCACACTGCCTGTTTTTGTATAAATAGACCTTCCTCCCTCTGCCTGTCAGTCAAACATCCTCCACTAGACTCACATCAGGAACACTTATGCATGCCTAACTTAACATTTTACCTTGCTACAGTGCACTTGTATTGAAAAACAGGGCTCAGCTCATCCATCTGATGTTGGTGGGTGCAGGGATAGCAGGAGGGAACAACTGCTGAACCAAAGAAACTCCTCACACAAGTAAACACAGCTTTTCTTCCCACATTAACGCAGCAGTGTAATTACACTGATAATGGGACAGCTGTCAGATTTTCATCTGCATGACAGATTCCTTGGGATCCCTTTCAGGCACAAACCTGGGTACCACTCCCATTGCAGGGAGCCAGCAAGCTGCAGGGATTCCTTGGTAACAGAAAATGTTCTGGAGTAGAATGATAGCAAACAGTTTGAGGGATGGGAGAAGAGGAGGGTATTAGATACTGAGAATATTTATGTAGAAGTGTTTGTAAAAACAATCCCAGAAAAAATGCCTTTCTATGTCTTGAATTTCACAGGAGGAAATTTTCAGAGGATACATTGCAATCTCTTTAAATGATTCCTGGTATATTATTTATTACACTGGCATTTGGGAAACTATTATTTTTGTTTTCACTTCTTGCGGCTTTCAAAACATGATGGTACTACCCGCATTTTCAATCAATAACACGACATTCTCAGGCATCATTTCTCTGGGATCCAGTGATGGCCAGAATTTCAACCATCATCTTGAAATATCAGCGCAGGACTGCTCAGTCGAGTGAAGCATCACTTCCCTTTTCACAAATGTGCAAATCAAACTACTTAAAACAGACCGGTCCTTTAGGAGGCTTGGCTCGAATCAGGACCCAGAAGAGGTTCTCATAGTTCAAAATTAACTTTAATAAATTCCTGAGAAGGGCAGAAGAAGATCTTACAACCTGCAGAGCTTTTTCTCTCCCCACGAAAATGCACAACTATTGCCCCCGTATTTATCTGGGACTAACTGTTGCTAACAACTGAAACTAGCCAGAAAATTGAAGAGGGGGAATGGAATATTCTCTGTCTGTGAGGATGGGACAGCCCTGTAAAGATTTCTAGGCACTTGTGAGTGCGCAGAAGAGGCTTTTCTGTGCAGACATTGAAGCCTGGCCTGTCTGAGCCTCGCCCTGGGGCTCGGCTGAACGGGTGCAGCGCCAGCACCAGCGCTGCAAGGGCAGCCAGGGGCTGCTGCAGCTGTGCTCCTGGTGCTTGCAGAGTTTCCTCTGTGCACTCCATTTCACCAGGGTGAGGTCGGTCAGAGGCCAGGAGCCAGGGAGCACCGGGGATATTTGCGCAGCGCGCTGTAGCTGCTGCTACGAGGGAAATATAAAATTGTTTAGTGGTGCCAGGAGACTCCAGCGAAAGTGAGAAATCCAAGGCAGACAAGTAATCATCCCTCTGGGAGAGGCAAGAGTTCCCTGCCTGGTGGAACCCGGGGATATGAGGGTTATGGCTCTTGTTGGTCCCTCCAACCATGAGGGGTACGAACTGGAAGAACCAGCAGGAGCTCAGGGAGGTTAAAGCAAACAAAACCCTTCTTCATGCAGCTGTTGCACAGCCTTTAGTGGAAGTGATATGTGGATGGAGCAGAGCTGCACCAGGAGCTGCTGTAATAGGGGCGATATATCCTGTAGATAAACATAACAAAACGTCCTACAGAAAGCATGCAGGGTCCTCTGGGAGTTTATGCTATAGCTTTATGGACTTTTCAAATGAATATGTATTAAATCTAGCATATTAAATGTATGTCTAATTACTTGTATTTTTAGTGGCTGTTGACAGAATTTATCCCAGCAGCTCTATTTACTCATGTATGAGAGAAGAGACTCTATTATCTACTGCTTGCAAAGTCTACATCTGTTTTTGTTCCATTCTGCTGCCAGGTAGCTTTAGCACTGCGAGCAGGAGTTACTCCATTCTGTCAGAACACATAATCATCCCAGGCTAATTCAGAACTTCCCTTCTTTCTCCCAGCAATACCCTTTTTACATCCATTGCTTCCTTTGTTTTGGGTCACTGGGCCAGGCTTTCTGTCTTGTTATCAGAGTTTTGCAGTTCACAGTCTGAAACCCCTCCAGTTCTTAACAGATGTTGCAGGCAGGAGATATTTAACCACTGCTGCTGCGCAGGTAAACAGAGCCGTCGCAGCAGAAGGTGAAGAATTGTGTTCCCAAATAGAAATGACACAGTGAGATGTTTTACTAAGGCCCATTCTACAGTTATCTGAGGTTTAGAAAATCTACAGTGTCCCTCATTGTTTGCCTTCAGCTGTCCCTGGGATTTCAGTCCCACTCAGCCTTTAGAGGCTCTAAGCAGATCACCAAATAACTAATATTGCTCTGAACACTGCACTGGGCAGAGCTGTGTATCAGGCTCTCCTGTTCATCAGTCTGAGCAGAATTACGGTGGTGACAAACTCGTGACCTTTTGGCCTAACACAGACCTAATCCAGCTGGGATATCACCCACATTACCCAATAGAAAATGATGAAGAGGAAGGTGTACAGTAAAACTTAAATTCCATGTGGGTTTAGGAGCCTAATCCTGGTTTGAGGTTTTATATCTTAGATCAGAATCTTGGAGTTGAATTGCTGTGTCATATGTCTCAATAATCATCACTATTTTCTCTTAATACACGTATAAAGAAAGATGTATTTCTTCTTCCTACTATCTCCCTTCATATAACTTGTGGCCCTATCATTTTCTCAGGCTGGGAAAATAATCTTCCCAGAAGCAGGAGGCAGCATTATCCTGGCTCTGTGTTAACATTCCTCAGAGTACTCCAGGCTGATGCTCATGTTTCCCACTCCATGGAATATATTTATTCAACCCTTTTTCTTTTTTTTTCTTTTTTTTTTTTTTTTGTTCCGTTCCCTTGCTGCAGAGTGTACAGACAATGCTTTCAGCTGCTGAACTGCTGTATTACAAGGGGCCTCAACCAACTGCTTTTACTCTGGCAAGCTGCTGTGCTTGCTGAGCTTCCTGCGGAGCATGATAATGCATGTAAAGCGTGTCCAGGAAAAGCCCAGTGGGAAGTGCTGCATCCAAGGGACGCGCAGCGGAGAGGGTTTGGACGTGGTGCCTGTGCTGAGCCTCTCAGCCCAGAAAGAGGCAGCCTGGAGTGTGGGCTCCTTGGGAGGATGGGGACAGGGTGGACTCTTACACGCTGCAGACACCCCGGTGATGGCCGGTGGTTTTGAAGGTAGATAAAATGAATGTTTGAATTTTGAGTATGTGGGCGACGACAGATCCCGTTTCTGCTGGTGATATTGGTACCGTCAGAGGAAACAAAGATGATGCCAGCGTGGCAATGCTGTGTCTGCTCTCTAAATAACCTGGGAGTGTTCAGGGCCAGGTTGGGTGGGGATTGGAGCAGCCTGGAGTAGTGGAAGGTGGCTGTGTCCATGAAAGGGGGGTTGGATTAGGGGGACTTTAAGGTCCCTGCCAACCCCTCCCTTTCACCACTCCAGGAATTTCAAGCTCTTGTGCACCTACCCCGGCATCTTTCACGTTGTCATCTAGGGGAAAAATGTGAAATTTCACTACATTTCTTGAAGCTGAGCTTGGTCTCCTCTTTCCCTGATTTTGGTCACAGCGTCTCCAGAAAATGGATGGAGGAAAAAGAAGAAAGGATTTACAGTTTGTCCTGGGCCCTCGGAGTAGAGGAGAGCAGCCACGGCAGGGCCGTGCTTTGCTCACTGTCCATATTCCAGTTCTGTGTCTATTGTACCATTAAATCTTTAATGCGAAAGCTTCATATGCGTATCTGCTTGATTAAGTATACACTATCTTCTTTCATCTTCATCATTAAACCGACAGCAATTGCACCAAATTGAATTCATGACCTCTAAGCGTTTGCCCCAGCGAGTTACCAGAGAGGGACTGGTTGTGCTTTAATCCACTTCCATCAAAGTTACAAAGATTTAGCTCCCCCAATGCAGAGACAGCGATTCACATCAGAAGAAGGTGCAGATAATTGCCATTTATTACCTGCACTACAGATCGGGTCTGAGTCCTCTGTCTGTGCTGGCATGAGAAGTAACCACTCCTCACCCGAGCCAAAGGTGGTGACCCGCCAGCTAATGAGGCGTCAGAACGAAGCCAGAAAAAAGGATTGACTTTCAAAATCAGTGAAATGGACAAGGGGGAAAAAAAAAAAAAAAAAAAAAGTAAAGATTTTATATATTTTCGTGGGTTAACGCTGATTAGGTTTCTTGTTTTGTTTTTTTTAAATTTTGCGCTTGTTAATTCAGTCCTGCAGAATTGGCTCAGACGAACACAAACATTTTTGTGGGAAACTGTTTCATGTTGAGAGAAAGCTCAAAAACGCAGGCAACACCCCCCATATTATTCAAATAGAGAGCTCTTCTGCTCCTGTGCTTCTGTCAGATTACAAGCCTGAGACAGACCTGCCTGTCTCCTGGATGGAGTCAGACAGCCCTGCTCCCCTGGAATCGGCCCCCAGAGCTGACAGGCTGTGGTGTTACTGCAGGAAAACCCAGCTCTGCCTTCTTTGTCTGGAAGGGAACGGAGTCAGACCCTGTTTGTTTTTAGCACAGCAGACAGGAATGAATGTCACTCCAACCACTTCTCAGGTAAATGGCTACATCTGCATTTAACATTTTGACCTAGATGTAATTGGCTCAAATCAATCACTAATTACCTTCAATTTAAACATACATGTGAACTCATAAAGTGCTGTTCTTTCAAATATTTCTCTGATAGAGCAGGTTTTATTGGAATCATTCCACACGAAGCTGTAGTGACACAGGTCAGTGTCTAAGCTACTTTTCAAGAAAACAAAATAATTAAAGTGTGTTGGCTTCATCTGGAAACTATTTCTACGAGCTGTTACAAAAGTTTTGTTTGCTACGTGACAATTTACTACTTTAGCTCCTAACTTGCATCAGTTGGCACGTAATGAGATCAAGTGCGAGCTCAGCCTTAAGCTGTCTGTCTGTCAGCATATTATCTGTTCTGCCATGGAATCGGAGCTAGCAGAGCAGCTTGGATAAATCAGCTTTTGCAGCTGTCATTTCCTGCTATGTGGGGACTTTATGGTGGAAATACGTTGTCTAGATTAGGCATGGATTGATAGCTGTGCTCTCCAGGAATGATGAAGCAATATCAGAGATGATCATTATCCACAGAGGCAGCTTCTTCCAGCCAGTCACTGCTGCACCTTCCATGGGAATAACTTTCCTCCATCTCCTTCCACAGAGCTGAGCCCCGGTGAGGAGCAGTGAGAATTTCCGTCCGCGAGTGCCTCAGCACCGAGCGGAGCAGCTGCTGGAGCAGAACCCCTGAAAGCTCTGCAGCGGCTGGACACAGCTCCTCACCAGCTCCAAGGGAACAAGAAACATCGGATTTCGTTCAGCAGGAAGTAGAAGGGAGGAGTACAAGAAAGAAAATAGGAGAATACGATTCGGTCTCCGCAAAGGAGAGCGAGAGGCTGAACGTGTCGCAGGACTGGAGCCAGGGTTAGAACTGGAATGTAAAACATTGTACAAATCCCAGTTTCAACCCCGGTGCATATCAGAGCCCGTGGAGGCTGCTGCAGTTGGAATGGTGGCAGTGCCACACAAAAGGGAGTGTGCAGAGCTCTCGTTTTCCATGGCTGGTTGTGGCAGGAGCCCTGCCTGGCTCGGGAGCCCAGCAGGTAACGCTGGGCAGGAGTCATGTCAGCCATGGTGTGTGGGCTCCCTTCTGAATTTCCACACCTTTTCTATTACAACACTCCATTCCTTGTAGAAAAGACACAGAAAAAAAATTAAAAAGTCTGTTGGAATGCATTTCTCTTAACTTAGCAGGTATTTCACGTTGGCACTTTCTGGTTTATCTTGATCCCTCAGACCAGATCTTGTAATGTCTCCCTTTCCAGCTGTCCTGCCTTTGAACCTGTCTGTCTGAAGAGCTGGAATTTAAGAAATTCTGCTCTTCTGACCTCCTAACCAAGGCAACAAAGACCGCTGATATGTTTGTCTGCAGTGAAACGTGCTGATGGTGAGGATGTGTTCGATTACTAAAGCTGGGTATATTTTTCTATACCAATAGTAACACAGAAGTCTGCACCCACCTCTCCATATTCTGTTTTCACACCTCTGGGGCCCAGAAATGCAGGATGGACACAGTCCCTGTTCTTCAGACCCCTGGCTCAGGTAAAAACAATTCTTAGCCACAAAGCTGTGACTCCAAGAAAAATCTGATTTCATAGCTGTCCATAAGAATCCTTTGATTTGAAAATGCTGGTTTTCCATATGAGATAACTGAAGCATGAATATTTCCCCCGTGATAAGAGATGAATCAGCTCTCCCCAGGAGCGTCTCCCAGACCCACTGCAGTCTGTCAATCCAGGCTAAGCTGAGCCTGCCCCTCCTGCCAAAGTGCGATCTGGTTCTGAGATGTGGCATGTGGGCACTGAGATTAAACCTCCTAACTTATCACTTGTGAATTAAGCTGGGATTGAACATCAGAGGCATCAAAGTGGTTTTTTTGCCCGTATCACAAACTGAGGAGAATTCTGACAAGGCACAAATATAAGAATCAAATCAAGCAAAAATTGTAAAGAGGCAATGCTAGAAACGAAATCAAATGCTGTAGGAGCTGAAAGTTGAAGTGCAGGGATTTGATAGGAGCCTCTTTTGTACTTGTGTAAGAACGAAATAAATACTATCTGGCAGCATGTGTGGCAATGTGCTGAGAAAAATAGAGAAGGTGCTCTCTAACTCAGGATGATAAGATTCCTGACCCCATTTCTTCAAACGCTTGTTGTTCGCAGTCCGGGAGCTATTGTTATTTTTGTAATGCAGATGTGAATCAGGTAAAAGCCTTAACTTCAATTCATTACTGCATTTTCAGGGCTCACCTGGGAGCACGTTGGAAAGCTGAACTCCCACCTGCGGGCCCCGACATTGCGGGTCCTTCCCCAGGTGTCAGGATTTAAACGCAGCCAAACGCTGTTGGCTTTTAACGCCAAGCAAATGGAGAGACTTCTGACCCCCCTCACAGCTTCGTGCTGCTGTTGGGATTGATGTGGTCTGCACAGAATTCCTTCTGGCATCTCTGCAGAGGCAGAGCCTGCCCTATACCTTTGCAGTTTGAGGAGGATTTCTTGTTTGTTTATCTAATTTCCACCAAGCCTTTGAAGGGAGGGAGACATATGGATGCTATATATAGGATTTATTTCCCTCCAAATAAAGTGCAGCTACCTGTGGGCCCAACAAAGCAGCTGTTTAAAGATCACACTAATTTTTGGACGAGGAAAGCAAAACGTGATTTCAGGATCTTCGTGCAAGTCAGCAGCATCTGTGTTTAACAGAGAAATCAGGCAGCGCTTCGCTTTTGCAAAAGTACAGGATTCAGTTTAAACCTTTGGGATTTCAAACTAATCAAATTAAAGATCAAGCCAGGGACTGATGCTTTAGAGATGGATGCTGATGTAATTATTTTTTTTTTTTAATAGAATGCCATTAGATTGGGAAGAAGCAGTGAGACACACTCCCTTGTCATGGTCCTTTTCTCTTTTGCAAACCTGCGTAAGTGACACTGAAACAATGTTCAGATGTTGCTGAGTAGACTCTTGCAGCAGTTTTGGGGGGATTTGTTGAACTCTTGCATTTACCTCCCTGGCAATCAGTAAGCTTGGGTGCTCCAAAGGATGAACTTCAGCAATGGCAACTGCATATTCAGCACTAAATAAATGCCAGCACACAGGGGGAAAAAAAAAAAAAAAAAAAAAAAAAGATAGCATGTCCATGCTAATTATTTTAATTTTCATGCACCTGTGCTGCCTTTTCCCATTCCCACCCTACTGAAGATGATCATAATGCCATCATGGTATAGATGAGAAAATGGACAAATAAAAAAAAGAGTTAAAATATTCTTCAGTTGCAGAATCACGTTTATCAGTTCAGTAGCTGCTTTTGTATTAAATGTTCTTTTTATTTGCTTGCTGTTAAACAACATTTAAATATTATGAAAGATTATGGGCTGGGAAAAGCAGTGCATTCTTTACACCCCTTCTATAGTGCTAGAGCGTTACTGCAAATAAATCGAAGAATTCACTTGGCTGGTATTTGGTTTAAGGCTTTTTCTTTCAAGTAAAAGAAACATCTGAAGCAAGCTGCTTGGCACCTACAGAAGAGTTTGTAATATGTAAAGGTTACACTGAAAATAAATAAAACCTCAAATGCAAACCCATTCAGGCTGTGATTTTTCTCCTCGGAGCACCCCAGCCCCTCGCTGCGCATTCCAATACACAGCCCAAAAATGTGTTTATTTCCCAGCCTGGCGCTGGGGATCATTTCCAGCCCATTAGGTCAGAGCTGGAGAAGGATTGTTCAGAACTCCTGAACTGAGAAAAAATTACTATTTTGGTCACACTAAGACTTTTGCCTCTCCCCCTTCCCATCTGTTTTTAAATGTCTGGATGCTCAAATATCCCTGTGGGAAGGTGCTGAAGGAGCTGCTCATCATCGTGTGGTGACGCAGAGGAACAAATGTCTGGGCAATGCTGGCTCTGGCACCTTCACTCACCGGGGCAGGGACGTTTCTGAAAGGTTTGGATTCCTCATTCTTTGCTGGTTTCCAAGCACAGCTCCATCCTCAGAAGGTTTTGCCTCCAGAAGGCAATTTTAATGCATAGAGTTTAGCACAAGCTTTATGTTTAGTTTCCCTTGTAATAAATTACCCTGCTGCTTCTGAAATCTGGTGAAAGAGGATGTTATTTTTAATGGGCAGGAAGATATGATCCGTGTTTTCTGGTAAGATTCCCAAAGTCCGAAAAGTGTCCGTGTTGCTGGAAAACGCCATTTGAATTTTAACTTTTGTCTCAAAGACTGCAAAGAGCAGACTTTCTTCTGAGCATTCATCAGCTGATAAGGTGTAGGGTTTCATTTCATTCATAACAGTGAGGCAGAATGTTTGCAGACCACTCTTAAAACTGAAATAATGTTAAACAGTAACTCTAGAAATGACATCCAAAGAGGGGAACCTCGGCACGGAGCTATTTTTTAATAATGTAGGTCAGGTAAGATTCCATGTTCTACTCAAATACGACAGAATTCACCATTTTATATACATATATCACAGTTGTGACCACAGATATACAGGCACAACTCTCAATCTTTTTCACAGAACTGTTCAAAACTTTTCCTGAAATGCCAAGTGCTTTACAGAAAAAACAATTCCCCTAAAACAGGAATGCTCATTTTTTCACTAAATCAAGCCAAAGCAAATGTGGTAGATATTTATATTTTTATTTGAACGTTGATAATGTTTAAATATTTGCTTTTCAGAAGGTATTTTAGTTCATCCAGCTTTCTGTGTGCTTTTATTTTGTTTTGTGATCTATTTGAATATTAGTGAATTATCTCTTGAATATTAATATGGAGACCTTTTAATAGCTTCACATTATTAAGGGTTTGAGATTTCTCTCAGATTTCCATCCATTTTTTTTCAAAAGGCAAAATTTATGTTGAATTCCATTCTAACCCAAAGTAAATATTAGCCAGAATTTTTCCATTTTGCCAATAAACTCAATCAATATGTGATGTAACCTTGTTATCACACTCAGAATTTATTTTTGCAAACACAACAAATGCTACCTTGAGCAATGGTACTGAGGGTTTTTTGTGCAAGTGCTTTTAGAATCTGGTTTCCTGGAGGTCGTTCACGTATAAATTTAAGTAGCAAAATGCTAATAATCACTGAACAAAACTGTGTGAAATCATTTAGATATGATCTCAGCTGATTGCCACAATTTGATTTAGTAAACACCAACTGCAAACCTAAAATATCTTTGGGTCCTGACATCTTGTCGATACAAACTCATCCCAGCCTGTGAAGGCAAGGCTCCCTTTGCTCTCAGAATGCATTTTTCTGTTCTGGTAAAGAACTGCTGCTCACTGGAAGGTATTGGAATCTTACAGAGAAGCAGGAATTTGAACAGAAGGCAATTTCTATGCTGCTAAATGTGAAATCATAATGTTTTTACTACATAAACCAAGCTTATTTCACAGCACAGGAAAAAAAAAAAAAAATCAAGCGAAAACCATGATGTACAGAGTCACTGCAGTGAATCGATCTTTAAGAAAGCCTAAGGTGTTAATTCTAGAAATCAGCCTAAATATTTTCTGTGTAGAACTCGTTTTTATACACCACTGAAATAGTGGCTGTTCATTCTCAGAATGAAATTTTCTTTTCTTTCAGTCATGGGGATGTTTTAGAGCCAGTCCTGCAGCACGCCGAGACGGGAAGAAAGGCAAGGAGAGGAGAGCTTTGCTCAGAAAGTTCTGTCCACTTCTGGTGCTTCCCCCAATCTTGGGGACGCCCAAGAGGCGTCGCCCCACCGCTCATTGGGAGCAAACCAAACCCGCAGACCTGCAGAGGGACGGGGAATTGCCGGCTGGAAGAGCCGCCTGGAGGCCCACAGCAGGGAGTGATGACTGGTGCCATCTCAGCCCGGTGCTGGAGGTTTTGGCAGGGGTAAGTTCCTCTCCCTGGCGCGGTTCCTGCCCTGGAGCGAGCGGAGTCTGGAGGCGCGATCAGCAAAGCGCTTCGAGAAGCGAGCGTCGCATCTCTCCAGAGGAACCTGTGTGGAGAACGGCCATCAGAGAGCTCACAGAGCCAGCTCTGGGGGAAAAAGAGAGGAAAAGCAGTGCTGGAAAAGTTCCTCCTCTTGAAAGCGTTGAGAACCTGGGGTTTTCACTCGCTTAAATTGCACCCTGTGAAAAACACACGAGAGGAGCTGGTTCAGAGCGGATTTTCTCCATCAGGTGGAAGGTTTAACTCCTCAGCTGGGCAGTGCAGAGCATGGCTGTCCCATTCCACGTAAACTGAGATCAGGGACATCAGCAGTGGGTGGGACCCTGACCCAGGCTCGTGCTAGAACAAAGCCCCTCTCCTGAAAAGGGAAAATTTCACTCTTGCGAATCAGGAATTCTTCCAGGGGGAATGTGATGAGACAAGCAGTGAGATTCCTTTTCCCTTGCAGAGAAATCACAGTGAGATTCCTGTGTGTTTTCAGAGAAACAGTGACTTGTAGAAATACTCCTCATTCCCTGTGCCCCATTTCTCGCCTGCCTTTAAAGCTGTGGATCCCAAGAACACAAACTGAGTTCACCAGAGCAGAGAAAGTGGCTGCCTGTGGCAGAATTTGGCCCATAACATGAGATTTTCACTCTCATCTCCTGTGGGGGAGAGGAAGGTAGACACTTGCTCAAGTCCATAACTTTAGATATGGGGGTTTTATGCCTTGTTAATAATTTTGGTGTTTTACAAATGTTTGGAATTAAAGAAGATCACAGGAAAAAGAAAATCCATTCTAATTCAATCAAATTAAATGTGATTAGATTTTGTATTAATTTTTTCAGTGTCAAATTTATTACCTTTAGGAGGATTTGTAATATAGTATAAATTGTAGCTCATAATAAGGGGTTGGAGTAACAGTGAAATGAGTTTTTATTTTATTAGACTTTACAATTATGAGAGTGATTAATTTCTTCTTTAAAAAGATTTGTTCTCTTACTTGACAAGCCAGTGTTTATGAACAAAACTTTTAAATTTAGTTACCACCACACCACTCTCAAAATCAATAAACGCAGATTTTTATTATGAACATTATTTGTGCTATTTTTAACCTTATGGCACAGAAGAGAAAGAGAAAATTGAGATTGGTTTGCTCCTTTCTGCTTTGCCGGATGGAGCAGAAATTCTGCCTGTTCCCAAGTGCATTAACCAGGGCACGAATTCCATTTGTTAGGAGAAACCTTCCTTTGGCAGCCAGATTTTTAGGATGCGGGCACACAGACAGAAACCTTAGTTGCATTTGTGCTGTCGAGGGGACAAGGCTCAGCCCCTGTGCTGGAGGTGCTGCTCAGCTGAAATGCAGGGGTGCATTCCAGGGGTGCATTGCAGGGGTGCATTCCAGGGGTGCATTGCAGGGGTGCATTCCAGGGGTGCATTCCAGGGGTGCATTCCAGGGGTGCATTCGAGGGATGCATTCCAGGGGTGCATTCCAGGGATGCATTCCAGGGGTGCATTTCAGGGGTGCATTCCAGGGTTGCATTCCAGGGGTGCATTTCAGAGATGCATTCCAGGTGTGCATTCCAGGGGTGCATTCCAGGGGTGCATTTCAGGGATGCATTCCAGGGGTGCATTCCAGGGGTGCATTCCAGGGATGCATTCCAGGGGTGCATTCCAGGGATGCATTCCAGGGGTGCATTCCAGGGGTGCATAACAGGGGTGCATTCCAGGGGTGCATTTCAGGGGTGCATTCCAGGGATGCATTCCAGGGGTGCATTCCAGGGGTGCATAACAGGGGTGCATTCCAGGGGTGCATTCCAGGGGTGCATTCCAGGGATGCATTCCAGGGGTGCATTCCAGGGATGCATTCCAGGGGTGCATTCCAGGGGTGCATTCCAGGGGTGCAGAGACCCGCTGCAGTTCAGACACATCCAGGCCATTTCAAGCCACAGCAGCAGCTTGTGTGGTGCTGCTCTCGGTCTGCCCCAATAAATACGAGTTTGCTGCGCTGGGGCTGAGCTGGGGATGGTGCCAAACCTCTCCTGCCCTCCCTGAATGGTTCTTGCTCCTCCTTCTTCTTAACCACAGGGTCTTTGTTCCCTTATTACTGAGCAGTCTTTGTCTTCTTGCCCCACACCTTACCTGTGCTGCCCCCTCCCATTTTTGGGGGCTGTGGGAGACCTTTTCAGGATGCTCCAGACCTTGGAGGGGATCAGAGCCTCTGCCCTTCATTTCTCCTGCTGCTTCTCCTGCACAACCTGGCCTTTGCCAAAACTTCAGCATCTCATTTCTCAGCTTTTAGGGCGATGCTGACCACCACCTGCTGAACTCAGGCTATTGGAGGGGGTGGATTTACGGGGAGGATTTTGGCTTATTTCTAGCACAGGAATTAGTATATTTTTACCGGTTTTCCCTTGTATATTCTTTAACTCGCCGTAAAATACTCTCAAGGTTGAATTCATCAGCTCTTGCCAGGCCACAAATTACTGCAGGTGAATAATAGGTGATTCCCACTCCCAGGTTTGCCTCCCTTGCCTCAGCCTGGCCCTGCTTCCAAGTGGCTGCTGAGCCTCTTCAGCTGCTGATGAAAAGCAAGCGGCCACCAAGGTGCTGTGAGTGGCACAAATTCATCATCCACTCCTCCATTCCAGGGGTGCCTTGCATTTTTGAAACTATTTTCATTCCTTTTGGAGCCTGGAGACTGCTGAAGTAATAATAGCTTACCCTAGGAGCAGATTTCTTAGTAAACACTATACTTCTGTGAAAAAATAGCTATTATTGTGTTGGAAAGGAAGCCAAGGAGACAGATTTATTGGCTTTGCTTTTTTTCAGTTGGGTTTTGGGGGGTTTTTTTGTTGTTGTTCAGTTGATTGGTTGGAGGTTTTTTGTGTTTGTTTGGTTTTTTAATTCCAAATACTTGTTCCTTTGTTAAAATAAACAGAATCTGAGGGCGTTTAAACCCACCCATTCCAGCATAAATGAGCATGATTTCCCTTTTCTGGGTAACTGTCATTGTCATTAGAAATGTTTTATAGTTAACTAGATGCCTCATAACACAGCTTGCATCCCTGTATGTCACAAGACAAAATTACAGTCTACTGAGCAGAACCCTCACCTTGCTCTAAAAGTCACAGCTCTTGGTAAGGAGGAAACTCAAATCTTATTTTGGAACTCCTGTCTGTGTCCTCCCCTGTAGCTGAAAGGACTCACTGTCAGTAGCAACTGGAGATCCAAGAAAAGCGTTTCTATTTTGATACCTCCACAGCTGAACACGGATCTGGGAATTTTATGCTTTGGGGATACTTATGCTACATGTAAAAATAGGTAAAACTGAATCAATATTATGAAAAAAATGACATTTTGTCTATAAATATTAGTCAAAGAGTTTAAATATTTGGTTTCACACTGCTCAAGCTAGTGCTTGTAATCTCAAAAACCAGCACAGAAGTGACTGATGGCACATAAAGTAATCAATGCATTTTAGGCATCCACAATCACGTTCCTCCTTTCACCTAATTAATTGGGGAACCCCAAGTTTCTTCCCCAAACTTCAATACTGACCTGCAAAGGGAGGGCCACCAGTCCTGCAGTGACATTAATGCAATAAATTAATTGGTATCACCATCAACGACAGCTCATTGCTGCTCAGCCCATGGTGCTCTGCGTGTTCCAAATCCAACAGCAGCTCATCAATGCTACAATTGATAAGGCTTCATACGGGTTCCAGTTAAAAATCAGCAAAGATTTATCAGCAATTAAGTGCTGGCTGTCCTCTGGATTTACTGATGAAGAGACTCTCGGGGGTGACACCAGAAGTGTTTTCTGGATCAATCCTCTTTGTTTGATGAATTGGGTGATAAGGCCACCATAAGGAAAAAAAAAAAAAAAAAAAAAGTTTGGAATTATATTTTTCTTGATAAGAAATGCAAGTTATTTCTCTCTCTTCTTCTTGCAATGAGGTGCTCACAGCCAGGCTGCTGAGGAGCCAGTGTGATCTCCTGGATGTCTGTGGATGTCTGAGTGAGCAGATAAAACGTCCTGCCAGTTATGGAGGTCTTAATTATAAGATGCCTTTCACACCTCTGATCAGCTGGGAGAATTCTTATATTAAATGTAATTACTACAAGTGTTCCACACCAAAGCCCCATAATCTTGTTAATTCAATAAAACCTCTTTCTGTACGAGCCAACTCCAAGTGATCTTCTGCACAGATCTATTCATAGTTACAATAAAGAAGCAGAGAAGGTATTGTAAAACTATAGATAAAAATGGATAAAAGGTACAGAGAAAGTCACTTCCTTTGCTTGCAGTTTGATTATTTTGAAAACCTAGAAAAATATTTCATGTGGCCTAAAGGTGGAGAAGTGTGGGGAATCTTGGATTATTTTGAAGAATCTTCAATCCTTTTTTATTTTTAAGCTAAAGTGTATTTTCCTCTTATTGGTCGTTATTATTTTAGGAGAATGTTGGAGACATATTTCAGCTGGAGTTGTGAGTTGTTGCCAGGTTAAGGCAACATGCATATTTTGGATATTTAATGGAGAACCAAAAAAGCTGAATTAAATTACAGGGCTTCTTGTGAGTTCTTGTCTATCAACCCAGAAAATAATTTCAACCTGTCAGGGAAAAATGAAAACCAGAGTCCTACTCAACAAGGTGCAAAATTGTTGCTTAATGTAATAGTAAATAAGCTTATTTTTGCACTGTTATTCAGGATGACTGATTTGCACTGCTGTTTAGGATGATTGGTTTCAGTGCAAATGAAATATTTTTCAACTTCAGAAAAAAACAAAACAAAAAAAACCCCAGAGTATTTTAGGTCCTTTATGCAGATGAAATATCTGGGCAAACCCATGGGCGCAGTGCTCCTCAGTCATAACATCCCACAGTGCCCCAGCTTGGGAAATGGAACTGAAACATGGGAAAATGGAACTGCTCCTGGGAAAGAAGCTTTCTAACAGAAAACGTGGATTTCACTGTGTAATAAATACGATCGACCAAATTCAGTAAATCAAAATTTGGAATTTTATTTTGAGACAAAACAACGATCTCCGATAGCCACAATTAAAAGGACAGTGTTGAACCCCGGGGTTTCGGCGCCGGGTGAACACGGTAACACACTCTGTCAGTCTGCCACCCCCCAAGTTCACATTTTGGTCTGGGGCTGCCGATTTTTATACACTGGTTTGCTGAGAGAAAATCGGGACCCCAAGACTCCCTCTTCCGAGGCAGCTTCATTGGATATTCATGTTTGGGTTCTGGTGGGTTGAATGGATTTGGGCTGGAGAACAATGTCGTGATTGCTGAGTCTGGGTACGGTGTAGAGATGTTAATGTCAGGTGGGGACAGATAAGATATCGATCTGATGTAATCATTCGGTCCTCCGGGTTCTCCATCCCCCTTTTCCGTCCTTTTGTGTTCTCCTCTAACGATTCCTGGCAGAAGTTTTCTCATGTCCCTTTTCGTGTAATTCTTGGCATAGTTTTCTCATGTCCCTCCCGTGCAATCTCTAGCAGAAGAATTCCTTTTGCCCCTCTCCGTGCTGTTTCAGTCCCAGTTAACCCGTTGTACACTCGATTAGAAATAAAACTTACATTTACAGAGAATGAATTACATATTATAACATTTAACACGAATTAACTTTAGGACATATATCACAGCTGGATCAGTTATGGATTTCTGGAGTTGTTTTTTAACTGGAAAAGCAGGTTGCACAGAAACAGGAGGATTTTGGTTTCGTTGGGAATGCATGATTGCTGATACTTGCAGGAGAACCCAAGGAGCTCATTCCCCGACGTGCTTTCATTTTCTGTGCACCGAGAGAGAAAACTCCGGGAGATTGGGAAGGCAGCACAGTCCTCACCTGCCAGGTGGGCCAGAGGATTGTCCAGACAGCTCCCAACCATATTCAAACAGGCTATCGCACTCCACTGGTGTCTTGGTTTGAAAAACAGGGATCTGCTAGGGAGGGGCAGGGCCTCTCTAGGAATGGGGAATTCCAATCCCTTCCCTCCAAGTTATTATCATTTAGAAAATTAAAGGGGTTTTCAGTCAGAGCTATGGGGAAAGGAATAACAGTTCTTTACTAGTAAGTATAACAAGGCAAACAAACAACAACAACTACAGCATTAATAATAAACATGAGAGGAATGGCAGATTTGTCTTTACAAACAAGCCCTGGGTCTGCTGGTAGATAAAACCAGCACTGAGAGATAAGAAAAACAATGGGAAGCCTTTTATTGATTGACAAATGAAAAGAAGATATTTGTCTTTACATACAAACCATAGGTTTGCTGATAAATGAAACTGGACATTGAAAGATGAAAAAAACAATGGGGAAAACCCATAAATTCCATAAGAATTAAAAATTAAAAAGGAGGGTTATAGATTAAAAAGGAGTTTTAGGTATCAGGCGCTTTGGGAAGTCTGTACCTCTCAAGTACCTCAGCCAGTGGGGAAAGAGAGAGGGAAATGTGGCTGGGAAACTGGGATAAAACGGAGGCTGCGTCCTCCAAAAAACTGAGAGACCCCAGGGGAAATGCCCCATGGCCTCTCCCTTTATTTGAATAAAGCAAAAAGACTCCTCTGTCTCCTTTTTGGACATAGACCTCTGGTGTTCGTGGATTAATTTTCCTAACAGAACCAGGAACCTCAAGGGCTTTGTTTCACAAAGCCCAGGCAGTCTGATCCCTTGGGACCCTGAGAGCACCAAGCTGGAACGGTGGGAACTCCCGGGCAGGTGGATGGAATAGGAGGATGTCCTGGCAAAGTGAGCAGTGCTGAAGGAGCCACGACAACCAGGCAGGGCAGGCCCAGCTCCAGCAGGGCAGGCAAGGAGCTCAGAATTCCTGGGCGCTCCAGCAGATGATGGTAGATCTCCCAGGACTGGACTTTCTGTGGACAGTGGATTCCTTCCACAGCAAGCAGCAGCCTGGCCGTCCTCTCTGATACCCAGAGCAAGAAGAGCCCCCAGCTCCCCCAGACCTGTCCTTTTCCTGCCCCAAAATTCATGTGATCTTCCCCCTCTCCTCCTTTGTGTTGGTCAAGCACCACCTGAGCGCCAGTGCTTAGTCACATAGCAACTTACGGGGAAAAATTCTATTAAAAAACCCAAAAAGGTACAGACCTAACCCCCAACAACTGGGAATTCCAGCGATCCCAGAGGTTTAACTGGATGGAAATGCAGACCCCCAGCAGCCTGGTCTCTCCCTGATTATGTCCCTGCTGTTTGCTTGGCCAGGACTTTGGCACCTGACTGCTTCTGCAGCCGAGCTGGCCTCGGTGCATGGGAGAGGCAGAGTGTGGACTGGCAACTTTAAAAACAGTCTGAGCTCAACCATTTCCCCTTTCCCTCCCCACACAATCCCTGGCACCCGCAGTCCGTCCCTGGCTCCTCTCTGTGCCCAGCACAGGAACAGTTTGGGGTCAGCAGGGTGAGCTGGCAGAGCTGGCAGGATCCCCAAACTCATGTTGACAATTTGTGTCCTACCACTCAGATTCACGAGTTCCAAACTCACGTGTCTCAAACCCTTATATCTCAACAGAGCTGCCCATCTTGTCCCTCACGTCGTTGTCCAGAGAGCTGGATGGTGTCTTGTTTTGTGTTAATTTTATTTGGGAACATTCAAGTATGCCTCTTAGAAAGAGTAGAGCTTAAATGTTTTGACTCCTTACGGAAGTTTTGATTTAATCTACCATCTCCAGCTTCACAGTGCCTTCCCGTTATCAGCACAAAACTTCAAATAACAGAAAGTGTGGAAGCACCTGGGCTGGAATTCCCCAGGAATTTCGTGTGTGCTGAGTGATTTAGATCACTGACTCCGCCAGCCTCCGAGGAACGTCTCTTGAGCAATTACACGGCCCTAATCCCTGCAGCTGAGAAGTGTCTTTGTTTCTTTCATGTTTTCTTCTAATACCACTGCAAAATACGAGCGGGCAGTGATGAGGCGCGCTGCTGCAGCCTCTGCCTCCTCCTGCAGGGGATGTTTCTTTGCCCTGATCAGAGGAGGAGCTCTGATCGCTGTGGTGTGTGGTGCTCTCCCCTTAGCCTGGGCCACCCTGCTCCCTTGGGGCTGTGGGGAGGATAAAACCATGTGCCAAGCGCAGGCAGGGCAAGGGAAAATTCAGGAAGGAATTCCTTCCAGCAGAGGTTCTTGAAACGCTGCCCAATATTTGCTGCCCCTCTGTGTGAAGCAGGGTTTCCCTGTGCCGAGGAGTCGCGACCTCGTTTCCCTGCCGGGCATCTCCATGGACAGATGGCAGAGTTTTACCTTTGGATGTGGGGCTCAGGAGCAGGCTAATTTTGGGATAACAGGACTACACGAGGCCACACTTTTGCTAATGAAGTTTACTTGCATGTGCTAAGGAAAGCTTCTCTAGCTGGTCTCTTGTCAAAAAGTTTTCGTTTGAGTCCGTTCTCTTTTCCTCAGTAATTTTAACACCAGCACCTCTTGTAAGTAGAACCGAAGGGTTTTGTATTCCCTGCCAGGAGGAATGGCATGTGCTGCCACTTCAGGTGACAGCCTGGGGCACCACCGAGGCTGACAGAGCTCTGACCTTCCCTCCTTCCCCCGGCCTCTGGGTTTTGCCTGCTAATTGAACTAAGCACCTTTCTAATTCGGGTGCCCGCCATGGAGGAGAATTTCTGCAGTGCTTGGTGTGGGTGTGTGACAGCACGAGTGTTTCCAACATTGATGCCAGAGCTGAAGCTCCTCATCTGTTGCTTCCCAGACCCTCCAGCCAAGTGTGATGGACTCAGACACAGCCCAGAGGACAGGCCTCTACGAGAGGCGTGAAGAACTAGAGCTGAATTTGTTTCTGTCTTCTTTGGATGGCTGTTGAAATCCACTCAGACAGAAACAGAATCAATTTCCAGAGTCCTGGGACTTAGAAATGTTTGAGTCTTTGTTGTAAGTGGCCAGCTTCTGGGTAAAAAAAAAAAAAAAAAAAAAAAAAAAAAAAAAAAAAAAAAAAAAAAAAAAAAAAAATTTCTCAATCTTATACCCTTTTCCCAATCTGTGTTTAACAGATATTTGACAGATTAGTTTTATACAGAGCTTGGGCAGGTAACAGTCACATTTGGCCAGTTTTGATGCAATTTCTCTAGGAATGAAGCTGTGCAGTCCTGGCTCCCCATACCCACCTTAAGCCCACCTGGGAGCTGAACTCGTGACTAGCTGAGCAAAGGAGTTGTTCCTGAGAGCCACAAGACTTTATTTTACTAATTTATTTTACCCAATTTGCTAACTGGGGAGATGAATTACAACAAAGCTACAATGCCATCACTTTTGTCAGTCTGCAATTAATTTGTTTCTTCCACAGACAATGGTACCATATTTAATTTTTAGTAGATCTTTAATTCTCTCTGACCCTAAGAATTTTCTCTTTGCTAACAATACTCTGTAGTTTATTTCTGCTGATTTCTGTTGAGGCACTGTTCAGTTTCATGTTTTGTAATAGAATTCTCTTAATTTATCCTTTATTTATACAGAACTGATTATTTATCTCCATTCTTCATCTTTGTTTAGCTCCTGCAAATATATTTTTATTGCATATTCCTATCATTTGATATTTCATTCAACACTTTTATATAAATGACATGACATTTTTCCTTTCCCTGCCTCTAATTACTGAAGATTTTCTCAAGTGCTTTTGTCCTAAATGGATGTTATGGTCTCCATAATTTTATGCTTATTGCTGTGTACCCTTCAATCACAGTTTTATAGTTCACTTTAGTCTTTATTTTTTTTGTTGTGTTTTTTTTCCACCTGCAGTGCTTTTTCCTTCCACTCCTGTTTTTGACACTGTAATTACTATACAGACCTGATGTTATGCATTAGGTTCCTTTCCTGTATTATTTTATCTGCTTTTAATTCTCATTTTTAATTTTGTTTTATGAGTAGAGTTTTCCTCCTGTTCTGACAACTGTGCAGCATATTCTGATTCTCCCACATCTTTCCTTATCCTGCCCTGTTTCTGCTTCCCTTCCCCACTGCCATATCCTAGCTGATACCATCTTGATGAATAAATTATCAAGATTGTTCTACAAGAAATCTGTCATGGGGTGTGTGACCTCCTTTAAATCTGAGACTTAGCTCTGAATTCCATATCAGGACTGGATGAGCTGCTCTGATGGAAATGTGCAGGAGCTGGTGGCTGGCAGTTTCTTCTGAAGCCTTCCTGTCTTTGTTCTGCTTTCCCATCCTTCTATAATTTATCACTTTTAGGACACAGTAAGTGACTCGGAAAAGGATGTTTTGCCCCAATTATAGCTTGATTGAAGTCAAGTTCAAACATCTGAACTCAACACACAACCTTGTAACATTCTAGTATTACATGTTAAGAAAAAGACACACACGGACACATGAAAAATGTGTGACTTTCCCCTCCACCTTTATTCTTTCATAATTAATAAATGATGGAAATGTCAAATTATGATTATGATAACCACTTCTAGATTTTAGTTCAGCCAGGGGAAGGTAGAACTGGAAGCCTCAGTTAAAACGTTATCTAAATATTTTTCCAGATGTTCCAGATGAAGGAAACATTTGTATTGTATATTGTTTGGCTTTTATTAACACCTTAAAGTACATCCTCCAGCAGTGAACCAGGAGTCCCAGTGGTGACACAGTGAACTTTCAAGAGGTAAAGCATTCATTTTAGTGTTTTCTGCTAAGAAAGTGGTGCGGTGATCTCAGACCTTCCATAATGGTGAGAAACATTAAACAGCAAAAAAGTGAAAACAAATTGGAAAAACATGAGTGACCAACAAAGTTTTTCTGTTATCTAGACTCTCTAGGCCACTTCTGAAATCACAGCGATCAATCTGACATTTAATCTCATGTGCTCTTTCAAGTGGGGAGTTTTTCAAACTCTTTTCTGCCTCTCCCTCTGCACCAGAGCTCCTCTCAGAGTGGATGCCACCGTGGGGTGAGGATGATGATGATGATGATGATGATGATGATGATGAGCTCTGCCCTCTGATGAGGGCTGTGGTTATTGGGGTGCCCACAGCTCTGCACTCAGAGAGTTCTGAATGCTGCCACCAGAGCGAGACTCTTGCAGGATGGATCCAAATTCAAGGCAGTCTCTGTTTAATAACTGAGAGGAGGGTGCTCCTATTGGAGACCCTCTCTGCTGTCTGTGCTGATGTCTTTAGGGTATACAAGACTGATTAATTAAACAGGTAAAGACTCATTACGTCCAGATTAGTGCTGCATGCACAAAGTCTGATAATATTTTCATGTCATATTTAGTCATATACATAAAGGATTGAAATCAGCGTCCCCTGCTCTATATTTATGACTTTTTAATGCAAGTGGGGCAAGCGCAGTGATGTCCCCAAATGTGAGACATCTGCTGTCCTGCCCTGGGCTGAGGGATTCTCAGACTCAAAAGAGGAACATGGAGGGCAAATCTTCTCTTTTATTTTACAAAGGAAGAGTATTTTTAATATGTTTGTGTATAAGGGATGAGTGAAAAACTGAGAAACGGCTGAACATCAAAGATTCTTATAGATTTTCATTTGCTTTAAAAACTGTTCTTTAGACTCTCAGCTTAGCTGCAGTTCATGAATTTATTTTCCATGGGAGTTTAGAAGGCTCCCAGAGGATGTCTGGGGCACTCAGGTGCTGCAGTGACAGACACAATATCCGGGTGCAGGAACAGGCTGAGCCATGCAGAGCCATGCAAGTATTGCAAGTGTTGCTTTATGATCATCCCAATTCCCACACCCCAACAGCTCTCCTTTATTCCCATTATTAGATGACTGTCCTATCCTTTACAAGGTCTCTTTCTGCCTTTTCTGAGGCTCTCATAGATGTGCTTTTATTACAGGAGCCCTTAGAATTTAATTTCTGGTAATTGTGGCTCCATATTAACTGCGTATACTTTACGTACATGAATAAGTCTCATTATGCCTGAATCTTTTCCCGGGAGAATTATCCAAGAGACAATATTCACCATGCTCAACTAGGCAAAGCAAACTGATCATTTCTGTGCCAGCAATTTGGAAAAAAATATAAATCCACCAGCCGAAAATCCAGCCTTGAAAAAGCAAATCTTTTAAAAGCATCTTCACCCAGCTTTCTTGGAGGAGTTACTCTCCTCAAATATCTCACATCAAAATAGAGGAAAAATCAGTTTCCTTTTAAAAAGTGTAGATAATAGCAGACAGCTAATTCTTAGTTTGAACAAATGTGTTGAAAAATGTGTGTGACCAGAAACGGAATAATTTACAGAAAACTTAGGAGTTTTTGGGGAGAAAATTTTGTATTTTGGGGGGTTTGGGAAGAGAAATCTCTCTATTTTATCAGAATGTATTCAAGCCTGAAGTATGACATTTTGTACAGTATAAAGCTCTGAGGTTCAGAATTCAACTATGGGAGAGTTTGGTGTAGATATGCAAAATGTGGCATTTCACATAAAGGATCAGGAGAACACCGAAGGCAGGGCCATGAGGGGTTTGTTATAGTTATTAACTGCAGCTTGATTAGATAATAAGGGAAATGCAGATTACGGTGGAAGTGTGGTGTGACATAATGCAAAAATGCCTGTAGTAGTGCAGACGTACAAAACCGAGCAGAAGAGTTCCTCGGTTCATTGGTATTTGCATGCAAATTCAAGAAAATATGAGTTAATCTTTAAAGGCACATATCGGTGATTTTTACAGCGCTGCAGCGAAGCAGTGGACAGATTTGCAGAGGCCTCACAAAGAATACAAAAGAAAATAGGAATTACAGTAGAAAGATAATGACATTTTACCATGCTTTAAACCAGGTTGTGCAGTCCTGCAACACCCACAGGGGAAGAGGAAAACAGCTGGGAGGTGGAGGAGCAGCAGTGAAGCCTCTCACCAGGCTGAACTCCTTGCCAGCACAGCCCCTGCTGTGTTAATGCACACCAGGGTCACCCTGGCACACGCAGGGGAGCCCTCAGCTGCAGCTCCTGACAGCAGCAGGAGATTCCTTGGGCCGGAGAATGTTCTGTGCGAGCTTTCTTGGGCTGGAGAATGTTCTTTCCAGGCTTTGTGCCACAGTTGCTCTTGGAGTTTCCGACACCTCCGAGGGTCCAGCCCTGCTCAGAGAAATGGCTTCAATCACTGAACGAGACAACTTCTCTGGACATGGTTTGTAAAATAAAAGGTTTTAATAACAAGGAAAATAATAAACATAAACAGACAGAGAAATGCAGGTTGAACACAGGGCAGGGAGCATCCTGACACTGGAAAGGCAGTCCCCAAAAAACACCCGAGCTCTTTTGTGCAGTCCCTTTAGTACCCAGTGCTCTGGGTGGGTTCCACGGGCAAATTGCCGCTGAGGAGAGGTGCAGGCTCTGAAGGACAGTGCCGAGGTCCCTCAGGTGCTTCTCTCCTGGCACTGAGCAGTTACAAAGAGAAGGACACAGAAGTCTCCAGTTTGGTTCCCTTGTGTGTTTGAGGTGAGCTGAAACCCTTTTCCTCACACAGAAATGCCCGCTCGGGGATGGGGGGTGCATTGCAACCAGTTGCATCCACAGCTCTCCATCAGTTCACATCCTGTAGGTTCCTTTTCCCCCTCACTTCCAATGCTTTATGAGTCTTTAGTTCTTTGCTCACATTTCACAACTCACACCTAAGGAGAAAGCAGAAAATTTTCACCAGATGTTTTCATTAACAGTGTGTAGAGTCTCAATTGGCAGCACTGGAACAAACCTCTCCTCCCTCTTCCTGCCTGCACAAACCCCTCTGCGATCCCACAGGAACATCTTAGACCCCTGAGGAGCTTTGGGGACATTTTTCTCACCTAAACCAGCCTGGGCAAGAAGTCTCAATGCAGATTGGATGGACTGGATCTCAGGAAAGGTTCCTGCCCTGGAAGGGATGGCCAGGTGGAATGTGCATCCCTGGAAATGTTCAGGGAATGCTCAGATGTGGTGCTCAGGGAGAGGCTATGCTGAGTTAACGGCTGGACTCCAAGGTCTTATAGGGCTTTCCCACCTCTGACCATTCCATGATTCAGCATCTCCTGCTGCAGCTTTTCCCACAGCATCCACCGAGTCCCCCTGTGGCTGCACAGCAATCATCAGCACTCACCGGTATCTTCGCTCAAACTCAGTAATGACTAAAAAAAGCTCAGATCAGTGATTTATTTTATCTTAATTTAAAGAGAAGCATGAGGAATCCAGCAGCGACTCTGTTTGTTACTGCAGTATACAAAACCTTGTTTCTATAATTTCATGTAACCCTTTGTCACCCTGCCTTTTTTTTTTTTTTTTTTTTTTTTTTAAGAAGAAAATGAAAAACGTTTTTAAAATTCTGCTCAGAACATAAATGGATTGGCTCATGTTCCATTTCTTCTCTTTTCTTTTGATAATTCCTTAGTTCTAGGGACCCTAAATTTCTGGAAATTGCTCTGCTCCAGTTATACCTTGTTAGTACAGGGGGAGGGAGGGGAGGAGGAATTGCTCATTTTTTGGATCAACACAGAAGAACTCTCTGGGTTCATTCCAGAGGCTTTACCCCTTTTGCAGGGAAACAATGAGGATGAGTTTCCCTGACACTCCCAACATGATTTCTGGGCTGCTTGGTTGTTTATTTACCACTTCACTATACAGCAGTTACAGTGGTATTTTCCATCTGCCTAAAATGTTTCGGGGAGAGAGACAGAAAGTGAATCCAATACTTACTTCCAAGGCAAAAATCGATTTTAACTAGAACCAATGCATTTTATATTCCTGTGCAACTTGGGGCTGACTTTGTATTCATGGTGCTTTTCCTCATGCAGTCCATGTGGTGAGTTTCATTTGCAAAGTGGCAGGCACAGACATAAAGGCCCAGAGGAACAGAGCCCTTCTACCTCCTACAAAAAGTAAATTAGTTTTTCTTAGCTTTCTGTCTCTTCATCATCTGGAAAACCTGCTGGCGGTGAAATTCTCTTCTGATGTCCAGTGCATTTTGGAACAAATCTGTGGCTTGTTTAAAAGGCAGCTGCAGTTTGCGTATGATCAGCAAACATCTGCAGTAATTCAAAAGGAAAGGGTAAACCAGCAGCACCAGAGAAAATGATCAGGGACCATGCAGCAGATGCAAATGTTATCAGTGGCTGAAAAGCAAGGGAGCCAGGCAGCTCTAGGGGGCCCAGAAGTGTGCAGGGAAAATGGGGTTTGTTGCCTGTCCTGCCACACAGAACAGCTGCCAGAGGACAGCAAAAACTACAGGAGAAAGTCAAACGACAGTGCTCAATTCCAGCTCGATGGAAAATGGTTTCACTACTTTCTAATGTAATGTACTTGCTAACTTCTCATGTCATGTATTTACTAAATTCTAACCTAATGTATTTACCAAATTTTAGTCTACTGTATTTAGTAACTGCTGAGTGTAGGTGCAACTTTCCATGGTATGCACTCAGCGAACATGGGTGGACACTGTGATTGTCCTCCTGCCCCTAAAATCAAAATTTGTCACCCTCGTGCTCTTGCTGTAGAAGGAGAATCATTCACACACAGAGACGCTTGTAACATGCATTTTGTTCATTTGTTCAAGCACATCACCTCCCAGAAATCCATTTTTCACTAGCTTTTGCATTTTCAGAGCAGCAGACAAAATCCTTGCTGAGACTGAACCTGTTTAGGAAGGCCTGTTTGTTTTGGTTCGGACTTTTTTCCTTGGAGGTTCAGTGGGTTTTCAGTGGCTTAAGGGGTGAGATGTGGTTGGGAGAAGAAAGAAAGAGTTGAGGCAGGCTTTAGCAGCTCCCAAAGCTGTGTTATCAGCTCAGCTCTCACATGCTCCACAGAGCCTTCCTGGGAGGGCAGTGCTGATACCAGGGGGAAGAGGTGACGTTTGGGGGGTGCTGGGTGTGACATTTGGGGTTTTCACACTGTGAGAAGAGCACAGAGTCCCCCCAGGTCACAGCAGCTCCGGGAAGCTCCTGGGGCAGGTCAGCTTGTCCACACCACTCTCGTGTCCCCTTTCTCTTCCTCCCACTCAGTAGGCAAACAAATATGTTCTGTGTGAATACACATCACAACAGGCTGGCAAGCAGTGAGCAACCAAAGCAAATTACTGACAAAATCCCTCTGTCAACTTAGCAGCAAAAATCCGAACGCCAGGAACTTTGCTAGGATGGGTGTAATAGAGAAAACGCTGATTTTATGATGCTGCCGTGAGCTAAAGGAAAAGAATTGAAATGCTGAGCAGGAAATTATGTCAATTTACCTTCTCTTCCATGGTCCTCCTTTGAAACTTCCTTTTTTCTGTCTCTCTTAACTCCATCTCACATAATTTTTCTAATTTTATTCATGTTCTGATGATCTTTCCTCAATACCAGTTTTTTGTATGCATAGTTATACCCATTCTTCCCATATGCCTCAAGATGTCACTTTTATTCCTCTTATTAATTATTCTTCTCTGTTCTGGCTTTAAATTTTAAACACCAGAAGATTTTGGAAGCCTCAAAAAATCTTACTGCTTAATAGTTCATATTTAACTCATGTTAAACTGCTTTTATCTTGCAAATGTCAGTCCTTCTGACTGGTTTATCTCCCTTTAGGTTTCATGATCAGTTTGTTAATCATGAAGTAGAGAACTGCAAATGTTTAGTAATATCTTTCAAGTACAAATGACAATTCACATGACTGGAAGGTGTTAACGAGGAAAAAAGCAAGAATTTCTGGAAGATTCAGGTCACTCCTCTTATCCAAGAATAAGATTTACATTAGGGCCTGAAAAGCAAATCTCACTACTGACTGGCATTTCTTTTTCCTGGAAAACAACATTTTGGAAACCTTTTAATTCCCCACTGAAATGAGGATGGAGCCACTTAATAGTTTCCAGAAAGAGGGAATGTTATCCTAAAGTTTATACTGGGCGTTTGCTTATGAGTCCCAGATTCCCTATCAAAATATTTTCGTTCCTCACCACTCTGAATAAAGCAGAACAGGAGCTGAAGAGCTGTCCTGGCAACGGGACTGCAGCAGATTTGGGATCACTGTTCCAGCCCAGGCCTTTGCTGCTGGCTTCCCCAAAAATCGCTGCTTTGTCTGCAATGGTTTTGGGCCCCTGAGCCAAATCCCTCCCGCCTTTCTCTTCCGCTTCGCTGGGAGTTTATGGGCAGAGTGCCGGAGCTCAGGAAAGGGCACACTCGAGCTAAAGGGAGGATTTGGGGTGGGGGGAATGCAGTCGTGAGGCTGGAATCCAGGCAGGAGGTGTGGATCTCTCAGGTGGCTTTGAAAGGTCTCAGAGCTGCTCCCCAAAGCAGAGGGGAAAGAGCACCGGGCTGAGAATTCCCTGTGCTCTGCTTCCATGGAAAGGGGAAGGTGGGGAACAGGGAGAGCTGCCGGGAGGGACAAAAAGGGAGCAGGTCCCGGGCACTGTCAGAACACACAATTCCTGCCCCGTGGTGGTGAGCACAGGCAGGGCTCTGCTGCTCACAAAGGCAGTGAAACACCTGGGGGAAGCTCTGGAACAGCCCTTTTTTATTTTATGGAACAGCCCCTTGCAGGAAATGCAAAGGGAGAGGAAATTAAGGTGCAGGGACCTCATCCAAATCCAATTTTCTGAAGCATTAGAGTTGCCTAAACAGAACTCTGTGACTGGTTATTAAATTATGAGAAGTCCTTTATTGCCTCTCACCACTTGCCTGGAGCCCAGGAATTTCCTTTTGGTGAAACACATTCTCAGGACCCAGGCAGAGACGGGTTCAGATTGAGACTTTTCTTTGGTTCCACTCGATTGGAAGAAATAAGGAGAGACTTTTGATGCTTCTGGTCAGTCCCCAGACGGATTTAGCAGCAATTAAAAGGGATTTTTCTGCTCTTTTTCTCCCCTTTGCCAGCTCAGTTTTCCTAGACAATAACTTTCTCTAGAGATTCAAGTGACAGACTGTGGCTAAGTTAGGAAACAACACATCAGAAATAGCTGCTGGATTGGCAGTGTTGGACTCCAAGAAGCCCCACAAAAATATGTCAGAAATTGGAAAAACTATAATTTTTAAAATAAATTTTCTTCTCAGGCCTTCTCTCCTCCAAATAAGTGATGCTTTGAAAGTCCTGTCTGTTTTCATCTGTATGTTTTAATAGGGTGTTATTTGAAATGTTTCTGTATTTTTTCCCTTCTTTTTTTTAAAGTATTTTCCTGAAATTAAAATTAGTTCAGAGACTGTTAAGCACAGAAATGATGGAGTGTTTGGCATTTTTTTGCCCAATACCACTTACAAGAAAATATGTTTTACCCATTTCATACATTCGCAGGAAAATTAATGACATTTCCTTAAACAGATTGTCAAAAATATGGGCAAAACTGAACCATAACCCCAAAATTCAGACTTGTGTGTAACAGAGATATTCTTGGGAACCAGAAAACCCCAAAAGATCAAAAAAGCCTATTTAATTCCTTAAGAAACTGTAATTAACTTTTGTAATAAATGTTCCCTCTAAATGGCTACACAGGGAAGCATCTTCTGAGAACGGAACATGAAATAATCTTAAGGCAATTACAAAGAAGTTTTTGATTTGCAAAATTCAGTATAATTATGTAATTTTCTTTTTGTGTGCAAGCAGGCTTTGGCATTGAACTCCCACAAAATGATGAGTCATAGGGAGCTGGTTATTTCCTTGAGGACAGCAAGAAGCAAGTGGAAATTATCATTTGAATACGAGAGCCCAGGAGCGCTACGCAAAAAACCTGATTTTACGGTGGAGCCCGTGGCAAAACGTTCACCCTGATGCTTGAAGAAGGTGATCCCTGGAGCACTTGAAGGCCTGGCAGGATGTGCAGTGGGAAAATGCTCCTTCCCTGGGCCGTGAGAACGCTCTCAACCCCCACCTGCGGCAGAGCTCGCTCCATCAAGGGTTTCATTTCTCCGCCAGGATGTTCGCAATGAAGGAGCTGTAAGAGCGTGTTTGACTTTATTATGCACTGTGAAAGGTGAACAGATTGTAGACACTTAACAGGTTCCTTCTCTCAGACTTGTTAAAAATGGAGAGCTCAGGAAATTAAGCGTTGCCCAACTGAGTACATGTGCGATACAGAGATTTGTGCTGTAGTAGATGCAGGCAAAGTGAAAGTGTATCAGCCAGCAATACCCTTAATCCAGACTTTAATGGCTGAGTCTGTACTCTTGAGCAGAAAATTGCTCATCTCAGTGATGCTAGCCCACAAAATTGATTGGATTGTGTCCCATTTTTTGTCTACATCCAAGCAGATACTATTAAATTGCTTACAAATAATCTTTGTCATTTCTTTTGGTCTTCAAAGTCCTTTTTACTGCTAAATTTATGACTGAAAGGTGCTTACCACATTCTGAAAGTTCTACCAAGAGCAGGGGTTCAGTCCCAAAAGACACTTTGGATTCAGCAGTATTTTTTCGTTGTTTCAGAACCGCGAATATTTTTGTTTAAGGATTTTGTTTTATGTAAACTGTTATTAGAATGAAGTTCCTTTAAAACCCCACAATCAGATGTCAGCGGTGCCCAGTGACAGGATGAGCAGCAGAGGGCATGGACCATGGTGCAGGAAATCTAATTTAAGTACAGGAAAATCAACTTCTTGGTAGTTAAGGTGTTGCAACAGGCTTGCGACAGGCTGGGAAAGGGAATTCTTGGATAAAATACAAACCAGACTGGCCCAAGGCCCTTGGAACCTGCTTGAGCTGAGCCTGCTCTGAGCAGGGGTGGGAGCAGCTGAGCTCAGGAGGTTCCAGCCTCAAGGATTCTCTGACAAATATTAATCAGCAAAAGGGATTATTTATTCCCTGTTTTTCAGAGAAAGGAATTTCTAATTAATGCAACCCTTTCCCTGATGAATTCTGCCTCTTCTAACACAGTTTTTAGAGCAGGGATCTAAATTCTAACTCTCTCTTTTTTTTTTTTTTTCCTGTGGATTCTGACTCTGGCAAGAACTTGTTGTGCCATCTCTCTTCATTAAGAGATACATGGCATGTTCACAGGACCAAACCAAGTGCTTTTACAGGACATATGCTATGTGACTGGAGACACATTAAAAGATAATTAAGCGTATTAAACAATAATTTGATTTATTCCGTATTTGTTTTATATGGGGATATAAAAACCGATTCATGCCCAGTTCATTTCCCAGGCAGCCTCTTTTCCTGGCACAGATGTTGAGGAGGCAGTGACAACGCTGTCCCCACAGTTCTGCTCGTGGAGTGTCAGAGCAAGGCTTGGCCAGACAGTCTGTAACCAAAGGATCAATCACAGAAAGAGGACAAAGACGTTTGTCCTTGAACACTTCTAAAATCTCTCGGTCGGAGGTTGACCAGCACAAGGGGAAGTGCTGGAAACAGATAAGGACAGTTAACTAGGAGAGGAAAAAAAATAAACCAAATTCTGGTTTCATCCCAAGTGATGAATAAAAGTAACTTATAGTAACTTTATAGTAACTTATCATAACCTTAAAAAAATGTCATGACAATTATCCTTTCACCTTTCTCTGCATGAGGGTGGTTTCTTGAAGAGAAGAAAATTTCCTGATAGGCTTGAAGTCAACAAAAATTTCTTTGTCTAAAGCAAGTACAGGTTTAACCTGGTTTTAGAGATAGTGAAGGTTCTACTAACTGAAAATGGAAATATAAATAGACAAAAAGTTAAATGCAAACTTTGTAATAACTCCAAAAAGGTGATTTTCCACCTCTATTTAAAATTGTATTCTGATTTAGATGGCTGGAGTGTTGTGAGTAATCCATTGCTATGAAACATCATTTATAAAACACCACTTAACACATCTTGTATGAAGTATCTATTATTAGCAGATTGTTGATTTCTAAAGAGCAGAAAAAACCTCAGAGGTAGAGGTGAGATAAAGGATGAAATTTCACTTTTGTAAGTTTTTAAGGAGACAAAACAAACCATGGAAACTTTTAGCAATTATTATTCTTAATGGAATGCCATTATTTTAGAAGTTCTTAAGGGGATAAATTTGGAGGTCAGGTTTAGAAACACACAGAAGTAACAGCACGTATATGAAAAATAAAATGTCACATTTGAGAGTTCTTCCAGCAAAGTTTTGGCACAGCGTCAGCCATTCTCAAACATTCTCCTCAAACAGCAGTCAAGGTCATCCAGCAAACATCACATTTCAAAGAAATCTTCCCATGGGGCTGGGACACTGATGGGATTTGGAGGAAGCTCTGGAATGATCTTCACTGTGGTGGAGGAGAACCAAGGTCTCTGCCCCACGGAGTCCACTTCAGACTCTTCATTTTGCTACCTATTGGTTTTTTATTTAATCTTTTACAAATTCCAGGGCCGGGGGGGATTTTTTGTTTTTTTGTTTGTTTGTTTGTTTGTTTTACCTGGAGTTGAACTGCATTTAGGAGTGCAGGAAGCCGAAATGTTCTCGAATGGGAGACAAAACCAGGTGGGCAGTGACGTGACATTGGCCAAAGCTTTGTGTTTCGGCTGAGCTCTGGGATCTGTTGGGGGGAATGGCAGAGTCATTGAAATTGTTATTATCATAATAGCAACAGATCTTATTATATTTATTAAATTATTGTTTATTATCATTAAAAACCATTATAATAACTGTGTATTATTGTTCTCCTCGTGACAAATCGGACTGGCTGTGTGTGGAGATCAGAACCCCGCTGTGCTGCAGCCCGGCCCAGGGAGGGTGACAGGACAGCTCTGTCTGTCCCTGTCCTGCTCTCCAGCCAGGCTCTGGCTCTTCACAAGCCCAGCTGGGTGTCCCACCGTGGTGAGAATGACCAGACTCCGTTGTTCTCCCCACCAGCAGCTCCTCTGCAGCCCCAGAACCTTTCACAGAAACGCTGAATCCTCATTTGAATGTCCATTTAATAATGGCCAGTTCTGGATGAATTGGGTCCATGAAAAATGGGGAGGGTTTCTGTCAGATGTGGCAACACCTCTTTAATTTCAATTCCAGAGTCAATCTTCTATCTCCCACAGTGGTCAGGGCACTAAAGCTCTGCATAATTCACAAGCCTCCTTTTGACAGACAGGACAGATTATCAGCTGCTTCTTCTTTTTTTTCCTAATTTTTCATTCTTTTAGAATAACTCTGCTTTTGAAGGCAGAACCAGGAAGATTTTCTGAAGACAGCTACAACAGATTGTGTAGAAATATGTTTTTCAAGACTTGCTTACCAACAAGATTTTTCCTTTTATTTTTTCTAAATTAATAAAATCAGCATTTAATATCCATTAATCCTCTACTTCTATTAGGATGTAAGTGCAATAAACACATTTTATTCATTTATTTGTATGCTATCACTTAGATCCCCTCATTTTTAAATCATGGCTGGATTATTCAGGGCTCTCTGCAGACCTATAACAAAGAAAAAAAATACTCCAGAGAATTTACAGTATACATGAAAGAGAAGATGAAATAACACAGCAAGACAGACAATGAAGGTTGGGGAAGAAAAGGAAGATAAAAAATGAACAGAACTAGGCAGAAAACAAAAGTCACTCATGACTCCTGGTAAAACAAGAAACAAATGTGAAAGTATGATATTTGATCAAAAATGTTCTGAGAGGCACAGATGTTGCCAAAACTAATAAGACCTGCTTGCATTATTTCTGATTAATTACCTAATTTCACAGCCATCTCTACATTTTAGGGACCAAGACTCCCTGCCTCTGCTTTTCAGGCTCTTTTTCCTTTCTCTCAGAATTTTGAGGGCTTTTGTCCTCAGGGTCTTTGGTTTACCTGGTCTGCTTCTCAGTTTCATCAGCAGTGTTCTCTGTGGACGGTTATTTCTTTGGCTATTTACTGTAATTAGTGACTGATTTTGAGAACTGATCTTTCATGCTCTAATTACAGAGATGCTGAGGAGTAAGTCATATTATTTTTGAATTATGTATAGAAAATGCCCTTGGTCAGCATTCTACATGACTGTCAGCTCTCTCTCTCTCTCTAAATTGTTAACTCAAGATTCAGAACATGTTCCTTCCATTGAGAAAACCTCGACCAGAGCTAGTTTCTACCTTCAAGAAAGATTATTTTCCTGCTGTCTCACATTCTGCACTGAAAACTGTTTAAATCTGAATTATTCCTCACCGCCTAGCTTTTCCTGTGCTCATATTTGCCTCTGCAGTCACACGCCCCACACTTACAGGTTTACGGAATCCTCGCAGCTCCAGAGGAAAACACATCTCACTAAATACACACCAATAAATTCCTATTTCAGGATGGTAATGGTTTCTGTTCCTCGGTGATTTGTCATTTCAGACCCTCACAGAAGCAGCAGAACCTTGTGCTGTAACGTCCTGGAATTCCCTCAACACCTGTGCTAAGGGCACACGGTTCTGCTGATGAATGTCCCGTGCTTGGAGCAGTGATGTGTCATTAATCACATTAAGGAATAGGCCTAACAAGCCATAATTTAAAAGTAAGATGGTGTTACCAGCTCTCCTTTTAGTAAAAGTGAAGCAGCCTATTAATATCTCTGCATTTGGGGTGCAGGAGCACCTGGGCATTGCCATGGCAGGTCCTTTTCCAAGGCAGCGTTCCCCATCCCAGGGGTCTGAGCCTGGGAATGAATTCCCTCCAAGCACATGAACCCCCTTGAACTCTGTTCCGTTTGCACTAATCACAGCCAGAGCCCGGGCAAATTACTGAAATCTAATCCTCATTTACTCTTTCTGTGAACAGAATCAGAAGCTGTTTTGCTTTACAGCCTGAAGGACGCCAGGAATCACACCCACAACTGGAGCCATTCCCTGCAACAGCCACACTGAAATTGTCATTATCAGAAGAAGCATCACTCAAAAAGGTAAGCGACTGCAAGCAAGAGATATAATTAGCATAATCTGTTCTTTAAAAGCTACACCTGCCATTAAAGTTTTAAAGAAATGAAATCTTAGCTGAAATCATCTTTGTAATTTACTAACACTCATTTGCATACAATTCTGTGGGAGCAGCACAAACTTGGTGTTAACACAGCCTGAGCCTTCAAAGTTGGGCTCGGTTTATGCAGTTTTCCTGTCTGTGAGTCTGACACTGATCTTCTCAGATTTCATACAAATTTTCCACTTAGCCCTCAGTATTTTACAACCAGGTTTGAGCACGTGAGATTGGGGAGAAACAATTCCTCTGTTACTGAGCACAGACCCTGAGTGAGCATCTACCACTGCCAGAAGAAGAATGCAAAGGGAAGAAAACACATTTGGGTATTGGTCTGTGAAATAAGGTTAATTTTTAGTTAAGGATGTTTCTCCCTGCCACTCTACATACAAAAATCAGATTAGTTGGTGCAATCATGTTTTTTTGATTCAATCTGCATTTGTTGATTTCTCTTATCAGCACACAGACATGGGCATGAAGATTTTGAAGGGATGTCATGTATGAATTTATCTGATTACCAGAGTCTACAGATGGGATTTAACATCATGTGATGTAAAAGATTCTTCCTTTTATTTTCTACCTGCTTAGGCATTTTTTAACTACTACTGTTGAGAGCTTTGTTTTAAAAATATATTAAAGAACATTACTCCAGTTTAGAGCTTATAGTCCTAGCCAGACCCTTGACTCTATCTAAATGAATTTTCTACTAACAAGCCCAGATGTTTTTTGCATCACAACAGAACAAAAGTCACTCTGACTTAGCAATTTGACCCAATAAATATGAAAACTGGTGAGAGGGGAATAGCTGTTCCCCTAACTTGGGTCAAGAGCAGCTGACCCCTGGCACGTGTTCAGATCCCTGACCCCAGCACCCCCAGGTCCTCAGTGCTGGAATTTTATCCAGGACCTGATAGACCTCAGACATGCTTCCTTGTTTATAAGTTAATTTAAAAAAACGCCAAGCATCTGCACCTGTTCACCTTGAATGAACTTCTAAGAACTGTTCTAGAAAGTCAAACCCTAACCTTTTACAATCCCTCCTCGGAAGTAGGAGGAAAAAGACAGAAATATCACGTTCCATGAGAAAAAAAATAGGATCTAAAAACGCAAAGGTCACTTTTCACTTGTAACTGCAAAGATCTGTTATCTCAGGTGTTGCAATATCGAAATTCTTTTATTCACTGAGGTGCCACCTCTCCTTAGGCTTGTGAAAATACTCCTATAGTTACACACATTTAATGAGAAGTAAACAGGCTTTTTAAAGCCCTGCAGGAACCAGTGCAGGTAGAAACACTAATTGTTTTAATATTCAGGTGTTTATTTCGGGACACTGTAGCAGTGAAAGCTTTGTTGCTCATACACTTTCCAGTGAAACTGTGCAAGTCCAGGAAGAAGTCACAAATGTGTTAAATACTATTTTGTCTTTAAGCTCCTTAATTTTTGCTTGGCTGACTGGTCAGGGCCTCTGCAGGTGAGACCTCACCTGGATGCCCTGGGAAGGCTGATCTGGAACAGAGACTGGACAGAGCTGGAGAATAAAGGAGATATTTATTGAAAGGCCTCCAGGATACACCTTGGGCAGGACAAGAGCCTGGCCAGGGACACACCCAAGATGGGCCCAAAATGGTCACAAAATGGACACAAAATGGTCACAAAATGGACCCAAAATGGGCCTAAAATTGTCACAAAATGGGCACAAAATGGACAAAGGGTCACGAGGTCTCACACTTTGATCAGTTTTGGTCCATTTGCACATTGGGGTTGAATTGTCCAATTCCAGCTCCAGGCTGTGAGGTCCCATCCTTCTTGTTCCTCCCTCCAGCCACCCTTGTTTGTGCTTTGGGGCTGAAAGTTGTCCTTGGTGTGCAGCAGGAAAGGGATTTGTTTTGTGTCCCTGCTGTGTGCAGAGAGCTGAGTGACCCTGAGTGTGAGCTCAGAGCTGCACCTGGCAGCACAGAACCTGAAATACAGGAAAGATAAAACTTAAGTAATCAGCCTGATTCCTTGGATCCCTGTGCTGGGGAAGCACCACAGCCTGGCAGAGCAGCAGGGGTGGCTCTGGCGGCACTGCCTTGGTCATTCTCCTCTCCAGGACATCCCAGGCTGTGCAGGGTTTCCAGGGAATCCCTGAGGAGGGATGAGCAAGTGCCAGGCTGGGTTGGTCCCTGTGTGCAAAGACACATTCTAATTTCTACCTGCCTTCCCTTCAGCCTCCCAGCCAGGATTTTGTGGTGGGGAGAACCAGGAGAGGCAGTTTTGGTGTTCAAAGAAATTTTCTGAGCCCTTCAGAGCCAGCCACAGAACTGGTCTCAAATCATGCCGGGATGGAATCTGAGTTTAGAGATCCTGGTTTATCTGTTTGTGTAGGGGTGCTATAAAAAGCACATCACCATGGTATCCCAGCTCTTTCCAATTAAAGAAAACTATTCCTACCATTTACTTAGCAGCTCTGACAATAGCCTGCAGCAGCAGTAAAACAACTTGACTGCCTGGCATTTCACAAGATAAATTCTCCACCGCACTCTGGTTTTTCTTGCACTGTTGCTTGCAAAGACTTAAAAAGTTACTGCTTCCTCAATGACTGAGAACTGGTATTGTTACACTCATTTGAGCTATGGATCACTGGGTACACTTTGTACCTTCACATGCCACTTCGAGAAAAATCAATTTTAGTCTTGAAGAGCTCCAACTGGTGTTGCAGGAGATCAGTGCACATTTCCAGGTGCTGCAGGGCATTGGCATCTTGATGTGGATTGAACAAAACATGACATAGGCAGGGTGCAAAATTGCTTACTCTTATGCTAAGGGATCTTCTGAGAGAAATTACACAGTAAATCAGAATACTGTGAGGACGTGCAAGGCACAGGAGCTGCACTAAACACTTCTATGCTTTTCACAGTCTTAGCACAAAAAACATAATTTATGTTGCTAGCTATAAATGGCTATGCTAATAAATGTTACAGGTACAATAGGAAAAGCAGGTAATATTTAATACAGAGATTAAAAATAGCATGTAGCTGATGTTGAAGAAAGAAGCAGTTTGTGCCTAATAATGGTTAGAAGTGTTTAAAAATCTTCTGTCTGGCATTAATTGTCACTTAAGTTGGATAGAATGCCAATACAGTTACTCTCTACCTTATTAAAAATTTTATTTTAAACCTCTGCACCGTTTTTATGCATCTGCAAAGCTTGAGAAAAGCGTCACTTACTTTCTTTGCCCTGCTGTATTTCTGCACAGACAGAGGAGTTAATTTCTAAATCTCTGTAATTTAGCAGTGGGTGTAGCCTTGCCTGTCTGAAGGACTCAGATTGCACTTCCATGGGATATTAACTGTGCTTCCAGTGAGCACAGCCCAGAAATGCTGAGTCCAGACAAGACATTCTGCTGAACTCATAGAAATGTTCTCTGCCAGATCATATTTATGAACTTTTTCTGAAGGAGTAACTTTGCCTCCGAAGAGGTTATGCTAAATCAACTATCATCTGTTTGCAAAAACTTAGCTTAATGCCAGGTCAGGTGCTGTCTGTTCTGCAGCTGACGGAAGTCAGATGTGTTCTGGAGCAAGGATAAAGCAGAATATTCATCTCCCTGGGCATCCAGGCTGGCTCGATGCAGATCTGTGCTTGTGTCTGGAGTCCCACCATGTGGAAGCTGCTGCTACTTCCCCTCCACACCAACATTCCCTGTGGAATGTAATCCTGCAGTCTGTGAGCTGCTGGGTTCCCTTACCTGGGCCCCCCTCGGCTGAATGACCCAAGTTAGCAAACACAGCAGGCACAGGAGAATGATGCACAGGAGAATCAGACTGATTGGGGCTGGGACAGGTTTGGAATCGCTCACAGGAGCAGCTCCACCAGGAGATTGGTGGCATCTGTGACCTCCAGGCGCTGCTGGGTGGTGGTCACAGAGTCACAGAACTTCAAAATCACAGAATCACAAGGTCACAGAATCACAGAGTCACAGAATCACAAAGTCACAGAATCACAAAATCACAGAATCACTGGATAACAGAATCACAGGATCACAGGATCACAGAGCCACAGAACTACAAAGTCACAGAATCACTGGATAACAGAATCACAGGATCACAGAATTGCAGAGTCACAGAATCACAAAGTCATGGGATCACAGGATGACAGAATCACAGAGTCACAGAATCACAGAATCGCAGAATTACAGAGTCACAGAATCATAAAGTCACAGAATCACAGGATCACAGGATCACAGGATCACAGAATCACAGAGTCACAGAGTCACAGAGTCACAAAGTCACAGAACCACAGAGTCACAAAATCAAAGACTCACAGAACTTCAAAATCACAGATTCAATCACAGACTCACGCAGAATCACAGAATGAACTAGGTTGGAAAAGATCTTTTATATCATCTTGTCCAACTTATGACCTGACACTACTGCACCAGCCTTGCTTTACCTGGAGAAGGAGGTATGAAAAGAGCTTAACTGATAAACAGGGTGTGGATACTAAATAAACAGAGATTAGAGCTCTCCATTTCCCAGTGGAAGCACCAAATACGCAGCCAACTGCAGGCTCAGAAGCAAAACCAAAAAAAAACAGAGAGGGAGCTTGGGAGCTTGAGCAAACAGATTTCTCAAAGGATTTACTTTTTTTGTTTTGGTTTGGTTTTCGTTTTGGTTTTTTTCTTTTTTTTTTCCCTTTTTTCCCCCTTTTTTTTTTTTTTTTTTTTTTTTTTTTCTGTGTAGTTTTCCAGAAAATGCAGTTAAACAAGCAGGTGTGGTATTGAAACACACTCTGCATTCTTCCCACAACAAATATGGATTTGTGCAGGGATAGTAAAAACTTCCCTAGTCATGCCAGCTTTATGTGTGCTCTGTTTGGAAGAAAAAGGAGGGTGAAAATTCACTGCCAAATATCAACTCTGTAGAACAAACTGGATAAAGGAGTTGTCAAATAAGAGTGAATTAAGAAATTCCAAATCTATGATTCAACTTGATCATGAGATTGATCTTCCTGAAGTACAAAAACCAAACAAGGATGTTTAAAGTGCTTCATTATGCAAATTCTGGATTCTTTTTCTTCTTGTTTCTTTTGAAAAACAGCTAGTGATGGTGACGAGGATTTTGTGAAAAATTATTTTGACATTTACACATTTTACTGAATGCCACCGGACACTTGTAATTTATTGTAATGATTTATGAGTAAAGAAGCCTAACAGTGATATCTTTTCTGTAATTCTGGAAAAAGATTTTCTAAACAATCAAGTCCTCCTTTTATAATTCAGGGTTTCTATAGCACACAGAACATTTACATTCACTCTTACAAGGGAAATTTCTCAATGACATCAATTTCACTTTATCTTCCTTTTTTGAGAACACTTTGAGCACAAATCAGTTTTTGCCTTTCCAATTCTATGATACTCCAGTTACAGATCATTTGTATCACAAGTGGCTGGATGTGCAGTGCATCAGGAAACACCTACATATCCAGATTTTTGTCAGGATATCCAGTCTTGCTCAAGTTCCCTCTCCGTGGGAGCAAGGCTTCCGTAGGCACCAAATACGCTCAATATATTTGTTTTCAAAGAACTTTGAAGAAAGAATCACTTTATCTTGGAGGGGGGTGCTGTTGTTCCATTTTTGTTAACAAGAGTGTTAACAAATATCGGGAGCCTGGCTGATAAATTAGAACATTAGAAAAACAAAAAGGAATTTCGGGCAATGTGGGACCAAACTCCTCCGTGGAAATCCCTGTCAGGAGGTGGATCAGTGGGTTCTGTTCTCAAAAATCAGGGCAGGAATGATGGGTTAAAGCTTTGCTAATCTCGTCCATATGTTACAGGCCAGAATCAGTGGAGCATTTTGATGCAGGATTCCCCCGTGGTAAGCAGTGTTTCCTGATGCAATCCCAGCCCTTTTCTTTCCATCTCATTTTACTTAACCAAGAAAACTGCCCCATTTAAAAGGGGAAATTCCAACCTCCCCCACTAGAAACGAATCCCACTGTTCGAAAGCCGAGTGGAACAATGTAAACATTTCCTGGAAATCCTCCTTGTGTTTCTGTCTGATTGACTGTCAAACTCTAAAATCTATTTGATGAAACTATGGCTGTGGAAACCCACTTGTGTGAGCCCTAGCATGTAATTCCAGACTGCTCTCATGCTGTTTGAGAATTGTTCTTCCTATATGTTGGCTTTCCTGACCGTGTGACCATATGCTTAGAAGTTTATTTTCAGGAGCAGAGTCAGTTGATACGGCTGAGTTATATTTATGTTATCTTCACTGTTGCACTTAAAGAAAGCAAAACTCAGTTTTGGAGGTTTTCCTAATTAGTCATCACCTTGAATGGAGTGTGCTCAAGGAAGAATGCCTCATCCATGATCTATTTTTCATTGCTTTCTATTTGTTTTTTTATGTTGAGAGTAATGTTTAGAGCAGCATTACTGCTCATTACCCTGCTTAGGACTTGACTGTTTCCACTAACTGCCAGAATTTTTTTTTGAGAAAAATATACTTTTTCCTCTTAGTTTGCTGTTTCTAAATTCAACAAATATATCACAAGCCATTTCTTCTCTTTGCTGTTTCTGCAATACCATTCTTCAAATACAAAGCTGAAATTATCTGTGCCTTCAATTACAGGTGATTTCAAAATTAGTCCATTTATGGAAAATATTTCAGCAGGAGAGTCTAAAGCAAATCTCCCCCCATTCCTTTTCATACACAGGAGAAGTAAACTCACATTTTGTTCTGTCTGCCTCTCCTTACTGCCTCACATGAAAAACAGGTTGTTTTGTTTGGGTTTTTTTCTCTGATTATTCCTTGTTTTGCTGCATTTTAGGACATCTTTGAAGAAGCTACTCTAGGCAGCTAACAGAGAAGGAGCTGAAAGCTCATAAATTAATTAGATAATCTCCTTCCTTGCCTCAGCTGGCTCCAGTGAGTGCTCTTAGAAAACCTCATCAGCTTGTTTTGACTTGCAGTGGCTATTCAGAAGGATCTGTAGCTTCTCCTGTTCATGGCCAGCTGTGTACTCCACTGTTGCAGTGATTTCCTCTTGTTAAATCTGGGGTAAAGGTATTTGAGCTCTGCTGAGTGATATGTATCTTAAATATTGACTGAAAAGATGGTTAGAAGTCTGAAAATGTGAGTTAAATCCATTTTTATTCACTCATTACACCTGGTGTTTTTCCTGCTCTGTAAACAGCAAATGTATCAGGCACTGAATCAAACCCAAACCTCACCTGTAGCTACACCTCTACAAGGAACGTATTAACTTGTCAAAAATTCGTTAAAATGCTAATTTGTGAGTGTTTTAATGAAATTATTCTGACACTGAGACAGAAGAAGCAGGAGAAGGATACAAGAAACTTGTGAGTTAATTGCTTGAACTTAAAAGCCTCGACCAAAATATCAAAAGGAAAAAAACTGTTTATTTTTGCTTCAATACCTGTGACACTTCTCACAGATACATCTTCTTTACCTATGGCATTGTAAAAGACCTTTTTGAGACATGAATGGTTGTGAGAAAAACAATGCTCTCACATTAAACATCTTTATTAATATGGATACTGTGTGATTTAGCCATGTCCAGCTTCAAAACACGATGTTTTGGAAGACAAACTACAACCAGAATTTAGAATGAATGTGAGGAATAAGTATTTGTGGATGGATACTTCACTGACAATTCGAGTTTAATCCTTATTCAAATTGAATTTCCTTTGAGAAAGCTTAAGGCCATCAATCTGTTATCAGACAACAAAACTGACTATTACTCATTCGAGTTGGGTTTGTTTCTTTTTATTAAACCTGAAAGAAGCGTGGTGAACTAATGTGTTTGTAAACCCAGCCTGCGAAAACACAGCAGATTGATAGTCACCTTTAATTCGGAAAGAAAAGAGCTCTGGTGCAGTTTGTGCTTTCTGCTCCTTTTTTGCCTCAGCTCTGATTTGTCCCCCGCTGGTTCCACTGCTCTGTTGTTTGTGTGTGTTTGGTTCTTCACCGTCCTGGTCCGAGGTAGGGCGGTGTGAGGGCTGTGCTGCTGTGGGGTTCACGGCTGGCTGAGGTGTCTGTGCTCACAAACAGCTCTCTAGAGACCCCCCAACACTGCACAAAACTGTTTTCATGACAAAACCCTTGGAATCTGAAGGGAAATTCCGTGGGTGCCGCGTCTGGCTTGCCTTCAGCATGTGGAACAAGCAAAGCAGCAGGACAGAGTAGAAACGGGATTTACCCTGAAACAAGGGCCACTGAGGACCAAAACTCTGCAGGGCTGCTCCGAATCCAGTGCAGGACAGACAGCTGGAGCTGGAATAGCACAGCAGAACAGAACCAGCTGCTCTGTGCCAGTGATGAGCCCTAACACAATTACCTGGGGTGGCACAGCAAGGACAGGACTGGAGCTGGCACAGATTTTGCAGGAAGCCTTTTAGAATCCCTGAATGGTTTGGGTTGGAAGGGACCTCAAAGCTCCTCTGGTTCCACTCCTGCCATGGGCAGGGACAGCTCCCACCATCCCAGGCTGCTCCCAGCCCCAGTGTCCAGCCTGGCCTTGGGCACTGCCAGGGATCCAGGGGCAGCCACAGCTGCTCTGGGCACCCTGTGCCAGGGCCTCACCACCCTCACAGGGGGCAATTCCCTCCTGATATCAAACCTGCACCTCCCTTCCTTCACCTCGAGGCCATTAATGTTCGTTGGCAATTTCCCCATTCCCTCTGCTCGCTGCTGGTTGGGGTCGGCAGCCGTGCTCATCTCCGCCCTGTACCAGTGATTTCCTCATCTCTGAACCTCCCTTTTATATCAACACTACTGCTTTCCTCCCATTCTGCTCTTTAAAATAATATTAATTTGTTTATTTTGCCAAAAAAAAAAAAAATTGCTTTTAGGGGACCAGCCAGGACCAATAAAAGTCAGATACTAATTAAGGCAGGCACACATTAATAGATTGCTTTTCTAGAGGTTTGAAATCACCATACGTTGTAAAGTCAAAATTAATCCTCTTTTAGTGACATGTAAATGAGGATAGGTTATTATTTGGAAAACAGGAGCAAAACCTGTAGCCTCTATCTCATTAAGTTATTTTGGTATAGAACCACAATAATCAGTGTTGCTTGGGGCTTGAAACAGATGCCCGGTATTGTCATTAAGGATATGTTTATGCATATATATTTAAAAGAAAGCCCCAGGGATGAGGGCACGGCAGGATTCTGTACCCAGGTGTTTCTTCTGAGCAGGTAGGGGACGAGAATGACATTGCTCACCTCCTTCCTTTTTCATGAACAGCACTTTAAGGGATAAAACTTCACACTAGCAGCAGGAATCCAGCTGATAGGTGTTGGTCTGAATGTGCTGCTCATTCACGGCAGAAGCAGCACTTTAGGTAGATTTGGTTCCATTTTCCCCCCTGATAGTTGCACCATTAGGATTTTGCTTGAATTTCAGATGTTAAGTGTAGTATTGGTACAAGAACACAAAATGATTAATGGCCTATCCTACGGAACGTGTCGTGTCAATAAAACTGGTTTTTAACAGCACTGTTCCAATTCCCCAGTTGAAAGAATTTCGAGAGTCAGTTAAGACAAAACCTATTTTTCTTTATCAAAATTCCTTAGCAGTTCTGTGCCTGAGCACAGAGGACAGAGTGGGCTCAGTAACTACACGGAGGATTATTGCCACTGTGCTGCCATTGTCTCACTCCTTATCAGGGAAGAGAGCAACAAAAATATTGCCTGCTGTTCCTTTCCTCCACCTCCCACCACCCCAGTATCCAAACTAACCTGTTTGGCTGGAAATATTGACTTCAAGCTACCACCATACCGGAGCTGTGTGCCCAAAAGACATTAACTGGAATATAAAAAAAAAACCCATTTGTTTCCTTTGTGATTTTTTTTTTTTGTGTGTGTGACCAAAAAAATCCTTTATCAGACCTTGTCCGCTTTTCTTGGTGGTGTGTGTTTCACCTGGAAATCAGTCGTAGATTGGAGTGAAGACAATGACAGCTTCCAGTTTTTGCACTGCCACGGTGTTTTTCCATTTCCTTAGCCAGAGTTTGTGCCCCCAGGAAGGCAGATGCAGCCTCCTTGGCTCAGGTAGACCTGCTGAAAAGAGGATAGTTAGTAAAAGGGAAGAACCAAACAAAAAGCTCTAGATGTCTGGAAATGTTGCCGCTGAAAATCTCCAAAATTATAATACTCAAACTGATTGCATGAAATTTCCAGCTGTTAAAAGGCGAACTTGATTCCTCCTTTAATCACTGCGAACACATAATACATGTCTAAAATTAAAGGTCATCCACTCACCCAGGGCCCTACAAACGTGCTTTGACATTAAAAGATTTACAATTGAAATCCTCCAGGACTGGGAGGCACCAGCAGGGCCCAGAGGGATGGAGCAGGGATCTTCCTGGGTCCATGAGGAATATTTATTTGGCACTGGGGCTGAAATGGAGGGGCTGGGTGGGATCAGGCAGGGGGGGAACCTCCTGCTGCCCCTGCTCCTGGGGGTGGTGGCAGCTTCTGGTGTGGCCAAGCTCAGGGGCAGGGATGGTGCCCGTGGCCAGCGGTGTCCCAGTGACTGCCAGACACTCCTGCAGAGCTGGGACACGTCTGAGGTGACAGGTGACAGGCCCTGGGGAGCCACAGCCGTGTCCTGGTGCACCCAGGGATCACCAGAGCCAGCCTCAGACGTGCTGGGGATCATCAGGATCAGGGACAGCCCCAGATGTGCTGGGGATCACCAGGACCAGGAACAGCCCCAGATGTGCTGGGGATCACCAGGACCAGGCACAGCCCCAGATGTGTTGGGGATCACCAGGACCAGGGTTAGGAGCAGCCCCAGATGTGTTGGGGATCACCAGGACCAGGCAGAACCCCAGATGTGTTGGGGATCACCAGGACCAGGGTTAGGAGCAGCCCCAGATGTGTTTGGGATCACCAGGACCAGGCAGAACCCCAGATGTGCTGGGGATCACCAGGACCAGGGTTAGGAGCAGCCCCAGATGTGCTGGGGATCACCAGGACCAGGCACAGCCCCAGATGTGTTGGGGATCACCAGGACCAGGAACAGCCCCAGATGTGTTTGGGATCACCAGGACCAGGCAGAGCCCCAGATGTGCTGGGGATCACCAGGACCAGGGTTAGGAGCAGCCCCAGATGTGTTTGGGATCACCAGGACCAGGCAGAACCCCAGATGTGCTGGGGATCACCAGGACCAGGCACAGCCCCAGATGTGTTGGGGATCACCAGGACCAGGAGCAGCCCCAGATGTGTTTGGGATCACCAGGACCAGGAGCAGCCCCAGATGTGTTTGGGATCACCAGGACCAGGCAGAGCCCCAGATGTGTTTGGGATCACCAGGACCAGGCAGAGCCCCAGATGTGCTGGGGATCACCAGGACCAGGCAGAGCCCCAGATGTGTTTGGGATCACCAGGACCAGGCAGAGCCCCAGATGTGCTGGGGATCACCAGGACCAGGAACAGCCCCAGATGTGTTTGGGATCACCAGGACCAGGCAGAGCCCCAGATGTGCTGGGGATCACCAGGACCAGGGTTAGGAGCAGCCCCAGATGTGCTGGGGATCACCAGGACCAGGCAGAACCCCAGATGTGCTGGGGATCACCAGGACCAGGAACAGCCCCAGATGTGTTTGGGATCACCAGGACCAGGCACAGCCCCAGATGTGCTGGGGATCACCAGGACCAGGCAGAGCCCCAGATGTGGCACAGCTGGTCAGGCTGCAGCCAAACATGACAGTGCCCACCAAAAAGCAGCAAGGGGGGCTCAGCCCTGGCCCAGGACACCCCAGAGCAGTCTGGGCACAGGGACAGCCCAGAGCTGTCCTTGAGCCCTGGCAGCAGGGGCTCCGGAAGAGCAGAGCGCTCAAGGCCATCACACTTTGATGCGTTAATGTTTAGGAGAAATCTGACTGTTCCTCTGCTTAAAATTATTTCTTTACCAGCAGAGCAGAGGCACTCTTTTTCTTTACGTTCCTGTCAAGAAACAATTGGCATGTCAGGCTGCATCGTGTCACATCATTTGGTGAAACACGAGCTGACATACTGTAACCGAGAGGTATTTGAACATATCGTGTCAGAAACTAGAAGCAGGAATGCAGGCTCTTGCTCTCTCAGCCTTGGCAGGAGTTCTTCTTTTCCACTCTTACTTTAATTCCTCTAAATTTCCAATGGGGAGAAAAAAAAAAAAAAAAAAATCGCTGCAAAGACAAATGTCCAGTTTTGCTGCCTGTGCTCAATGCCCCTTTAATCTTTTGTTCTGTTCCTTGAGGAAAGAAAAAAAAACCAAAACACCAAACAAACAAACAAACAAAAAAACCCCACAAACAAACAAACAAAAAAACACGAAAGCAGAAGAAAATCTACCCAGGTGAGAGAACTTGCTTACAAAAAACACATGTGAGGCTTGACAACCTGAGGAAAGAGGAATTAAAGTAAATGGAAATTTGGGAATTAAAGAAACAAAACAAAACAAAACAAAACAAAAACAAAAAAAAAAAAAAAGGGGGTTCCCAAGGAGTCAATAGAAATCAGTGCATAGGGAACCAGAGTAACCTAGTGCCAGTCATCATCATTTTGTGGGATGTTACATGTCAAAAACTGAAATGGAGAGATTGGCAGTAATTTGTTATTTTTAGGAGGAATCCAGGGTAATTTATGCTGCTGTCTCAGTGTGATGGGATTAGGAACCAGCCCTAGGCATCCCCTTGCTCCTGGTTAGTCTGAATTTATGTGCCCCTGACCTCTGCTGATATCTTTCCCAATTTATATACTCATTCATTCATTTCACTGTTGCTTTTTCATTGATGCTTTGCCAGAAACTGAGGAAAAAGAAATATAATCTCATAAGCATTTACTTTCCTTTCCACCACTTTGTTATTCACTCTCTTTTCTGTCACTGCAGTGTGATCTCTTTTCTGTCTTGCTTCCTTGATTCTGTTCTTCCCTTTTCACCTCCTCTCAGCACTTTGCACTCCTCTTTACTTTCAGCCTTCCCCTTTCTTGTTTTTCTCCAACTGCCTCACAAAATCATTCTTTTCCTGTACTGTTTTACATCTCTTTCTCACTAGAATATTCTTCTCTCTTCTTGCTCAGGAGTTGAATTTTGCTGGAAAGGACTTCCAAAAAAGCTGCTGCTTCCCCGGTTTCCTTCTGCTGTGCTGGTTACCCGAGATGAGGCTGCTTTGGCCTGCATTAATATTTACAGACCTGTTTTATGAATCTGAAGATTGATTTAGCGTGAGAGTGATGCAGGGGAACAGATGAACCATGGAAATGGTAAGGTCTACTTTGCTAGGATTCATAAATCTGAAAGCCGTGCTGAGGTGAACAGCTTTTAGAAGAGCAGCACCTAATGACTGAAAATCATTGAACATCTAAAGTCTTAAACAAGTTTGAAACTTACCTTTCCCAGGTAGCAGAAAACTATCTTTAATGGTTAAATACATTCTCCAAACTCCTACAGAATTACAGGCCTTCTCTTTAAAATGTATAAAGACTAAGGAGTTCAAGTAACAGCAGTTTTCCTAGGCAGTCAGGTGATAAATGTGCTATTTGCTAACATCAGGTATGCATTCCCTTACAAAAGCACTACATATTTAAGGCACTCTCGATACTCTAATCTTTTGCTTTTTCAAAAATTATAGGTTTGCTTTTTCTTTTGCCACTGAGTTTTTTTGTCTTCTAGGTACTAACCCCAATCATTCTTCAAGGTCAAACCGTGCAGTACAGATTTAATTCCAGCACGGACGCGCAGAATGGAAATCAATTCCCAGTTATTACTAACTCCTGTTGCAAAATATTCCTATTACAAGTGAAACACAGGACGACTTTTGCCACCCCTTGCTACAGAACTACTGTGCTTTCAGGCTGCCTAAAAGGAACACTTTGGAATGAAATGTGACATCCGGAGGTTGGGCTGTTCCGTCTCTTATGCACGAGGAGTTCCTGTAACGGGAGCATTGCAGCTCTGTCTGAAACCGAGGATTTAACACATTTACTGCCCAGCTGACAGGGAAAGACAGGGACAAGCTCAGTGGCTGTCACACAAACTTGGTGTTTAAGAGTAAGACACGTTCTTCTTCTGGCAGCTGTGAGGCAGTGGGAGGGAAGACACCTGAGAGATGGACCTTGTAACAGTCAAGGACTTTGTTTTCTCTTTGTGTTGTGTGTTATTTTGTGCTAGGAAAAGCCAGCTGAGCTCAGGGGTGAGGCTGGATGTGCACTTGAGTAGTCTGCACACAGAACCTGCCTGTAAATTCAACTTACCTTAAGACAAGCAGAATAAACCATTTTCCTTGAACCACCGAGCTCTCCAAGCTCTACCAGAGAGACATCCTTAAGCCAATCAGACTATTTTCATATCTCCTACACATTGTTTTATGTATTGTGAACACTTCTCCTCAGTTTAGGGCTAAAAGCTCAACTTGTGTGACCAAGGCCCACATAATAAAGAAAAGTCACAAGCAACTCGCAATGTGCAATTAAAGAGTAAAACTGCAAGAGAGTTCTGTTTTCAAGAACAGAAACAGAGCAGGGTTTTTCCCTTCCAACCTGTCTTGCAAAGTGATGTTTATATAGCTGCTGCGAGTGTCTCGTGTGTGTAATATCCACATCACAAAAATACACATTCTGGAAAAAAGAGTGGTGCCTGTTCAAGATGGAAATGTACCGGAGAAGTCACTGGAGAGGAAAACCAAAAAGACCTGCAGGGACCTATCCTGGATTTTGAATAAAATTGTGAAGCTGGGCAGGAGGTGTGAAGAGAACTTGCAGCAGTTTCATGTGGCTTGGTTCTGCTCAAGCAGTGAGGGAAATTCCATGGGAATGAAGCATTTTCTAGCATCATCCGTTGTTCTCCTGGAAAAACTTGGCACTCAGTGGTAATTGATCCTTGGCAAAATTGATGTTCTTTGGTGTTCATATCTTGGCAATTAACCCACCTGCATTCCAGAGCCCTGCAGCTGTGGGCTCTTTGCTGAGCCACTCTGCAGCACCTGGCACTTCCCCTAAGCATTTCTGAGTATTGAGACCTAACAAAGAAAGTTAGATCCTAAAGCTTAGCAAAAGTTTTGGGAAAAAAAAAAACCACCCAAACCCCAAAACCCCCTGTGAATACTGTTTGACTCTGCATCTGTTCTAGACTCATTGCTCTGGTGGGAAAGTTATAAAATAGAGCAGGAGGTGTAAATGATGTGTGTGAACACAGTGGCTTTCAGAAGTGTCCTGAGCATCACTAAGGAATCAGTGCTACCAGGAGAATCTGATCATTCCACGTTTGGCTGCTTTCCCCTGCTGCAAAATCTGTGGTCTTTATCAATATTTGAAGAGTCAAACCATTCCCCCCAAATGATTAATAGAATCATATGGGGGAAAACTTATAAATTAGGTGGGTTTTTTTTAAATCATCTAAGAATAAATTGTTTTCATATTGATTTTTTTTTTTTCCTGAACCTATATTGAAGCATTTGAATCGTGCTCATGGAGCTACATTTATAAGAAAAAGTATTATCTTTTATTAGATGACATAGTATATCTTGAAAAAGAAGCATCTCAGGCTCACGAATACGTTCTTGGCCCCTCTGTAGGGATATGGAAAGTAATCTTGCTGGGAGGAAGAGAGCTCAAGGGAGAATATAGATGTCCTGTTAATCAGGACATAAAAAAGAAAGGAGAAGCTGTGATGTGACAGTGACTGGTGGGAGAAAATCTGGCAAACAGCAGAGAGAAGATTGGGAGACATGACAATTTGGGAAATGTATGTATAATTTATAAATCCAGACTTATTTTATCAACTTCATGTAGCACTCTTGCTCGGCCTGTATTTAATCTGCCACTTGCTGCCTGGGACTGTGCCATAGATCACACACTCCGCGTGAGCAGATACAAGAGTGATCTGGGAAGAGATAACAGGATATGATTTTCGCTCAGAAGAGCACTAATGCTAAATAGAGTGGTTAAACTAAAGGAAACTGATGGTCTCAGGTTGTCTTCTACCTCAGAGCAGTGGGAGCTGCCTATGGAGGGAGCGGATGAGGAAAGCTGTCCCGTGGGCTGGGGAGCTGCTGGAGCTGCGGGCTGCTCAGCAGGGCACTGGGCTTCAACACCACGGAAGAACTGCCCAGAACTCCAAGGTCTTACAGGGTTACAGTGGTCCCAGAGAGGAGGTTTTGGTTTTCTGGATTTTCCGTCTGCCTTCTTGCTCTTTATTTCGAGGGCTGTAAGTCTGGGTGCTCTCTCCATTAACGTAACCTGGGTAATAATATAAATGTATAGTCTCCACTTACTTTGTAAGTGCTGTAGGGTCTCACTGTAAGCTGCAGTATTTTGTGTCTGGAGTGGGAGCTTGTCTCATTCTCCTGGCTCCTGATGTTCAGATTTTGGTTGTTTCCTGCTCATTTTACTGACACAAAATGTTCAGGTTTGGCTTTCCGTCAGCGTGGATTTACCAGCAGCACCTTGGTACAATCACCTTCCCTTCCTCCTCCCCAGGTATTATGGCCTTGAAGGACTTCTAAGTGAGGGTTGAGTGCAAGTTACTCGAACACAAGTTTCTGTTTGTGTTGTCTTGTCCTGGAAAGGGAAAATATTTCACAGAGCACTCCAGCCCAGCCAGCAGCTGAAAAGGAAGCAGGGTATCCTCTCCACATCAGCACAGGTCAGCACATAGATGTTTGTTGTCTTCCTGCCTTCTTTAAAAGTCAATACTGTCACAAGTTTATATTGCAGGCTTGTTTGTTGTGTTTTGGGGGGCAGGTTTTTCTCCTTTAACAAGTCTTTAAGCATTTAGGAACCCCAAGGTCGGTCCTGTTCCCGTGACTCCAGGCTGCTGTTAGAATGCAAATATTGTCTAAACACAAATGAAGCACCACTGTTCTGACAATAATGTGTGCACTGAGTGCCCACCCCCAGGAGGCAGGGTACAGCCCAAATTCTGTGTCTGACTCCTGGGTGACAATGGTCAACCAGTTAATGGAAATACAGGATGTTTTTTTTTCATCTAGCTATATTTGCTAAGACTTTATTCACAATGAAATATTCGCTAAGACTTTATTCACAATGAAATATTCAAATTATGGATGAACTGACTCCCTTTTTCTCTCAGAGCAGTTACAACTTCCTCATGTGAGGAAGAGGAGGGGCAGGCTCTGATCTCTTCTCTTTGATGACCAGGGAATGGCCCAAAGCTGAGTCAGGGGAGGTTTAGGCTGGATATTAGGAAAAGATTCTTCATCCAGAGGGTGGTCAGACACTGGAACAGGCTGCCCAGGGAAGTGGTCACAGCACCCAGGGCTCAGGAAGCATTTGGACAACACCCTTGGACACACAATGGGACTTTTAGGTTGTTCTGAGCAGGGCCAGGAGTTGGACTTTGATGATTCCTGACTCTTTTCCAGCTCCAACTATTGTGTGATTCAGCTGTTTCGTGCTGTTTGTATTCACTCCCTGCACAGCTTGCCTCAAACAGCCGTTCACAAAATCAAAATAGTCTGTATGAGAACTGTTCCTTTGCTGGGGGTCCCTCCCCAGAGGCACCAGCCCGAGGTGTTTCTCTGCTACTGCACAGGGGATAAATGGCTTTAAGGGATAGGACAAGTTTGTCAGGTGAAAAAGAAATCAGAAAGGTCAGTATTTGGGGAGAAAACACCCGAAAAGGAATCTTTAAAGGACAGCCTGTACCGTGTAGCTGCCCCGTACATGTGTGCAGGGGACATCTGGTACATATCAGATAATTTAAAAATGTTTGGTGAGTTTGGCCTTAATTTCAGACACAGAACCACTGCGCTGAAGAGCGAACAAAGGTCTGTAGGAAGTGTTGCATTCACTGGAGTTTTTTGAAATGCATCCTATAAATCTACAGCTGAACGTGTCTCCTCTTCCTACAGTAGGTCCAAACTCCAAACTCCCACCTGTACAAACCACAAAAGATATGACAGAGGAACAACGTATTAATTTTGACAGAAGTGTCAAATTTGGGTTTTTTTTTTTTTTTTTTTTTTTTTTTTTTTTTTTTTTTTTTTTTTTTTGCCATGTAAGGCTACTGAAGTAAGCACAGAGGAAACACTTCAGACTTGTTTTTCATAAACAAGTTCTTCTGGCAAATCGAGACACTTTTTTTCAGTTATTTACTATTTTTTGTTTCTTTTGTAATATCCACTTTTCTAGTTTGTTCTTCTTTTGGGGTTTTTTGTTTTGTTTGCTTTGGTTTTGGTGGGTTTTGTTTGTTTGTTCGTTTGGGGTGTTTTTGTTTGGTTTGGTTTTTGGTTTTTGGTTTTTGGTTTTTGGTTTGGTTTAGTTTGGGTTGGGTTGGGTTGGTTTTTTTGTGTGGTTTTTTTGGTTGGTTGGTTGGTTTTTTACCAGAAGGCATAGTAATATCTTTAAGGGATTTCTGAGGCTAGTCTTGGTTCTTAGAGCTAATCTTACTCAGTTTCTACTACTTTTTGTTAGTTTGCTTATAACAAGAATTCTTCCCATGCAAAGCAAATATTTATGAAAATGTGTAAATATTTCCTTTGGAAATTGAGGCTTTTAAGAAAATTTCAATGAAATTATGCTTGCACTGATGTATCAGAGCAGAAATAGCACACTGCATGTCTTGCTTAGACTGGGATATAAAACTGCACTTTGGGGCAGCCTTGCTAATTTAATTGTTTCACTTTTGTGCAGTGTCTCTTTTGTTTTGCTCTCTTTTTTTCCCTTGTTTTTTTTTTTAATTATTCTGGAAAGCATCTTAGTGTAGATCCCTTTATAACGGATGTTCCATTTGAATGTTTTGAAAAATATCTGTTTTTCAAATTTGGAGTCTGAAAACAAAACAAGGGAAGTATCAGGCAAATTTCAGAAAGGAACCCTTTAGCTGCAACTCCAGAACTCCATTGGACAGGAATGAGGCAGTGTTGGGATGTTCTTTATAGGTGTACTAGTACATGGTAGGAGTACAGTGCAAGGACTCCTTCCTCATACCTCATTTAGTTCTGATAATGTAGTTCTTTTCTGTGTTCATGAAGCACAGCTGCATTCTTTTAGCTGGTTTTAACATGGAACACTATAAACCAATATGTATTTATGATACCTCTTTTCTGACATTCTAAATTTATGTATTTTGTACATCTGTCTATAATAAAAACAGATAGATGATGATTACTATTGTGTCTTACAATAATAGGACAAGTTGTGTAAATTTAAGAGAGATAATTTAAGACAGACATCCAAATTAAAAACAGTTTCGTGCTTTTGACTTAGAAATCTGGCTTTGATTTAATTAAATATATAAAAATAAAAATATAAAGCTTTATGAGAATGCAGGGAATCTTGGCTGCGATGTCCGTCTCCATCTGATATTGTTCCTGTTAATTGCTTGGCCCACCTCGCTGGGGCAGGGCTGCCAAGCCATTAGAGCTCCATACTTTGCATAACGGGGTGAGGGGCATCATGTGCAGCTGGGAGAGCCATTCCAGGGAAGCCCTCAGTGCCCTCTGGGTTCACCTGGTGGCTTTGCCGTGCCAAACATGGAAGGCAGGCACAGAAAACAGGATTTCTCCCAGCCAGAAGGGGCCAGCTCCACTGCAGCTGGCAGCTTGGGCCTCTTGTGCCCCATCTAACAGGAAAACACTGCCTGATTGTGGCTGGAGAGGGAAAATTTAACCACCCCCAAGACAGAGGCTGTGACCTCACTCTGAGGAATTGGCTGACACTGACGCAGAGTTGAGGAGAACAAACGTTGTTGAGTCCAGGTGCTGCCGTGAACAGCTGGAATTCCTGAGCCTGTGTGGCAGGTCTGCCTCCCCCTCCCAGGCTAGGATTTGGCTTTGCCTTTCCTTCTGCCATGACCAAGATTTTCTAAGCAAAGTTATCTTTTTCCTGAGCAGAGTGTCTTGTCTCTTTCCTGAGCAAAATTGGAACGCACTTCTGCTGCAGCGCTGAGCATCAGGCCACCCCCAGACCCCGAGAGCAGCCCAAGGTGATGTGCACTTAGAAACCACACGACTCAGTTCTCAATAGATGTCTGACAGGTGCTATAGGCAAACGTTGCTTTAGCTACCAAGAATTACATTTGAAAGAATCTCTGGCCCAAGGGATACATAAGCCTGTGCATCGACATATTTCAGTTCAGTGTGGAGCAGATGCATTTCTTAGGACATTTTATGTCCAATTCTATTAGATATTTGTCCACTTGTATTAACTCTCAGAATTTTAGAAACGAGAGAATGTCCTCTGTGTTTCTTGGTGTAATATGTGAATCCTGGAGTGAATATGTGTCCTAGGTTACAGTGTAAGATGTTCCCACAGTCTGTGTTCCATCACCATCTCCATGAGCTGTTGAAGCTAGGTTGGGCAGTGTTTCCCTTGCCCCCTCCCTCCAGACTCTCTCCTGTCAATGGCCCATCAGTGCCCTGCTGCATGACTCACAGATAACTCCCTCCAGGAGCTGTCTCTGTTTAATGGGCAATCAAGGACCCATTGCAAGGCTGATAAAATGATATCAGCACATTGTGAGGTGCTCTGCCCAGGGGGAGGAGCCAGGCATTCCCACCTGGATATAATCTGGGATTTGGGACAGCTCAGGCAGCCTTACCCACTGGATTCCCAGTGAGTCATTGAAAACCGATATAGTCACGGACAAAGACCCTCTAATAATTAAAGTTATTCAGTGGTATGTTTATTCACCATGGGCAGCACGGGAGTCATCTCCGAAAGGCGTGGCCGGCCAGAACAAGGCTCTTTGCTCTCTGTTTATTTTCCAAGGTCTTACACACAATACATGTGCATAACCCCAGCACCTCCCATCCCCACTCTGTATTAAAATGAGGCTATCAGTCCTTCACGTGTGCGCAGTTCTTCTCTTGAATTGGGGCGGTGGTCTCGAATTGGGTCAGTGGTCTCAAAGGATGAAGTCAGGAGAGTCTTCATCAGGTCTCTGTGACCCTCTGGTATGATCCAAGGTCCCCTGCTTCGTGATTGATTGATACCAAGTCCAGGTGCTGGCCATTGTTCTTAGTGGTTTCAATCTGTTCTTATGACTTTTCCCTGACTCCACTTTTTCTATAAACAAGCTCATAATATAACAGTTAGCTCCAGCTTGGGCATCTAATAATCATTAACCTACCATTTACTAATCTAACTTACATCTTGATCAATATAAATTTCTTCTAACCCTTAGCTAAAATCTTAACTCTTTAAAATCATGATTCACCAGAGGACAAGAGCTACCAGACCTTTCTATGGGATCACTGCTTCAACAAGACCACTTCATCTGGACTGCTACCACCACAGGCCATCAGGCTGTATTCTGACTCTGTCTGTCATCTTTTGTACTATTACATTTATTTTACTTTTTTTTTTTTTTCTCTCCTTTTAAATTATTTTTCTGACTTGGAGTCTCTAGCTGGCTTTGCTTTCAAGACAGCACAATATGCAACACAAATTTCTTTTTTTTTAATGTCTGTTCTGTCTACCGACCTTGTGTCTGATTCCCGTCTCCTACCAGTGCCTGTCTAGCAAATATTTCTTCTTCTAAGCGGAACTCCTTCTTCCTGCTCTTGCTTCCAGGTGGTCTTAATGCAGCTGAGTCTCTGCTGGAGCTTTGAGCCAGTTCTGAGGCAGTGGTGTCCTCTTGGATGAATAAGCAACATCATCCAAGAAATGCCAACAGGGATCAAGAGTAGCGTGCCAGCCAGAGAAATACCATCTAGAGGTACAGGCAGGTTTCTAGCTGGTTCTTTTCCGCAGTGTTCTGTTCCACCTGGTCTAGTGCTCGGCCAGCTGGAAACACGAGGGTGGAGAAAGATCCTCTTTCACTTAACGTGCAACTTTCATTTCACATCTTGGGCTTTCTAGCAGTAAAAATGAATGAAAGTAAAATACCTGCAAAGGAAGCAAGGTTCTTGAGATCACCGAGTGCAGCCGCCTGCTCAAACACGCTGAGACACAGCACGTTGCTCAGGACTGTGTCCGTTCAGGTTTGAGCATCTCCCCAGAATCATTAAGGAGGTATTGAGACAACAAAACAGCTGCTACAACCAAAAAGCAATTACTGGTGCAGCAGGGTTTGGTTCGCTTAACAAAGGCCTTCCCATTTTCCTGACGACTGTTGGAACAGAGGAAGGAATTAGGAGGAGCAGAAGAAACAGAATCAGACTCTTTAAACAATTGCAAACTTCTTCATCCCCTGTGGGGCCTGCACAGTGTGGAACCTGGTGATGGAGCAAGTTCTCAGAAAAAAATTAGGTAAATGTTAAGTCTGGTGATAAGTGACCAGTGCAAAATCCTCTCCCCACATATCCCAGCTGGAATTCAACCATGAAGCTCACACCAAGCATTGCAACATTTGGCGTGGAGGAGCAGATGTCCAATACTGCTCCAAAAGCAGCACATGAGGCACCATGTGCTATTGGATTCTTAACTCTGTGGTTTTTGCTTGGGAAGCTGTGAATATGCATTTTCTGTTGTTAGAGATAACAAATATCTCTTAATATTAAAGTTAAATTTAGGTCTTTGCATACTTAACAACCGCATGCATTTAAATATTCAAATAATAACACTTAACTCATTCTGAATTTACTTCCTCAGTAAAATATTTGTACTCCAAACCTGGGATATTTTACAGGTTCTTAGATTAACTTTGCAGACAGCTTGTCAGTGAGTGGGGGTTACTTGTGTGGCCTGGTGAGATGTTTTTGACAATCTGTTGTCAGAATATCTGTCTATCAATAAGTTTATCAGTAGACTTCATTTATTAAAGAGAAAATTAGTAGCTAGCTTTGTATTTCTTTTTCTGCTTAAGGAATGAAATAAATTGCCAGTTGGCTTGTTCTGTTGTTGTATTTCTCCCCTGTGTGTTTGTGGTGGTTTGTTTTGGGGCTTTTTTCACTGCAGTATTTGCAGTTTGATTTGAATTACCCGAAGGAGTAAATTCCTTTTACAGCGATGAGGATTAAAAGAGAGCACCAAGGTATTAGTATAGCCAGACAACATTCCACAGTGTCCTATATTAAGCACTCTCTGGAAGTAAAGATTTGCATGTTCCACGTTAATCATCCCACCTCTAATTACACCCTCTTGCCATAATGCCCTAACAAAAGTGCTACTTATATTGATAAAGCATTGCACTCCTAAGAACAACCCATCACACTGGTCTTCACTCTACAGATAAACCCTCTAAAATGAAAAAGGAGGAAAGAGAGCTCCACCCCAAGCCGAAAGCCAGTGAGAGTGCCTGGCAGCTTATGGAAACACGGCACATCCACAGTCGCATCTGACTGCAGGCTGAGGGGCAGATCATACCTCAGACAGCCTCTTCTCCTCCCTCAGGGATATTAATTCTCTTTATCCACTCAATTAGCATGTAGAATTAACACCGTTCCTGAGAATATGAGTGATCGGGACCCTAGTAATGCTCATATCGACGTTAATCTCACTGCATTTTCCGTGACAATTAAGGAGGTAGTAGAAATCTATTGTGAGAGTCCTGTGACATCCCTATTTATCAGATTCTTGTCCTCTGCACTTGTACAGGGGACTGCTAAACAAGCCCAGACTATTGCACGTCAGAGGGAGAAATTTATTTTTTGCCTTTTCTCAGTGGGCTGACCGTGATAGTTGACACTTATCAGTAATATTTTATCACGGCGTGCAGTTGATGCAGAGTGGCTTATCTGAAACATCTTAGCCTATCTCTTTAAAATAACTCTGTCACATGTTCATAAACAAAAATAGAGGTCAGATAATGCTACTTGTCAGGTCTGACTATGCCTTGTCTTTTATTTGAGAGTGAAGAGAGACCAATCTTAATAAGAGACCAGCACTGCTGCATTTGAATTACATGCTTTTTGTCCTCTTCTTATTTGAAAATCCTGCCTGCTTAATTTGACAATAAATTAAGCACTGCTGCTAAAACTAGATTTTCATTGGGAGTAAAGGAGCAATGTCCCTGCTAAGGAGAAATGATTGCAGTGAAGAGGTCAGGTTCATTCATCCTCACCTTAATTGAGCTGTGGGACTCTGGGTTTAGATTCCAGCCAGGCTCTTCCTGGCAAAGATCAGTCTCAATAAACAATGTGAATTTAGGACCCTATGAAAACATGGCTTAATCTGTGTATTTCCCTTTTCTCCTGCTCCTTTCCTCCCACTGAGCTGACGTGCCTTACCGATGCTGGCCTCTCTTCTGTGGTCCTCCCGTATAAAGTCCATGGCCAGGCTCAGAAGGGAAAAAAAATATTTATATTAAATATCTGTATCTATACTATATCTATATCTATCTCCATCTATTTAAATGAGGTATATGTATAATGTATCAAGCAATTTTTAATACTCAGAATTAATTTCTTAACAGGAAAGTGAAATTATCTAATAATATACTTCACTAAAGCTGTTCCATGGTAGTGAGAATGATTAAGAAAGAGCAGTTTTCATCCTGTAAATTACATTTTAAAATTAAATTTTAATAACGCAGTAATGCTGTCATTCATGTTTCCTATATTTTAATAAGTAAATTGTCTACTTTTCAAATCTCTTATAAAACTGGATTTCTGTCCTATGACAAAACTGAGAGTAGTTTATTAGCAGTCCCAAATTACTAAATTATAGAAACTAAGGGGAAAATCCTAAGAGATTTAATTTTCACTCCACATTTAACCTTCCCATTTGTGCCTATAGAGGTTTTCCTCTTGTTCTTGTTTCTAGACAAGAATGTTCTCCTGAACATTCACTACCGCTGAGCCCATATGAGCAGACGTTTATTGACACTGTTAAAATAAACTCAGTCCCTCCAAAAGAGAGCTGGGTTACAGATTTTAATACATCTATTTATCTTTGTGTTCCTGTCTGAGCCCGTAAACAACATGAATAGCTCTCTTTTATCGGCTGTAATGGCTCGAGTGGAAGAGCTTGGCAATTATTTAATTAATTCCACTGGATATTAATGCATGTGGTTGCCAAGGTATTTATGGGCTGGTGAAGTTCACTCATCTTTTGGAGCTCTCTCCTCTTGGAAATACCTTCTCTCTTTAGGATCAGCGCCTTCCCCTGAAAAGTACACGTATTTGTGGATTATTTTTTTGCTTTTTGCCAGGTGGCATGAAGAGGAGCTTGTACTTCTTCCTGCCTACCTGCTGTTTAAAACAGAATTCCTGCAGATTGGAGTGTTTTGCGTGGATCCTTTAAGTGCATTTAGGAAAGCAAGCACAGCACCATAACGGAGTGGTCACACACACGTCCAGGTGTGGGATACGGTTGGATTACTCAATTTTTAGGGAATTATGGACAACCACAACTTCTTGAAGCCCCCATCCATCCCAGCCTGGGGTGTGTGAGGCACAGCTCCTTGTCCCCTGGGCAGAAATATCACCAAGGGCAGAGCTTTTATTCAGCTGTATTCAGGCACTGTTAAATTCTCTTCAGCTCCCTCTTATGTCAAACAGGCTTTCCAGTGGTGAGCTCTCATTTGTGCAGAATTAACTTCTGTGTTGACAGAATGTAGAAAAACCATCAGAATATCATTCCCAGGGGCACAAACCTCATTGTCCTGATATCCCCTGACTTCCACAGCACTAGTGTTTGGTTCTAAACAAAAATGAGACCTTCAGTTATTTGTTAAGTGGGTAGGAACACCATAGAGGACCATATAGTAATTCTTTGAAACTTTGTCCAGAAAAAAATCCATCCAAAATCATGCAGGTGGAAGAAATTTCACCTTGTGGGTGAGCTGTGCACAAAGAGCAAATTCAAGAATAAAGCGGTCTCTTAAACATTAAGTATTTGCTGTTTATTAATGGTACTACGGTGCAATCCTGGTTTGAAAGTACATCATGCAAACACCACAGAGCTCCTTTGGAAACCAGCAAAGCTTTGGAAAGTTGCTGAGGCACAGGATTTCTTCATCATGGCATTCGAAAAGCAGAAAGGGGAGCAGAAGAAATCTCTCAGCTGTTCAAAAAGTGACTACATATGGTTCCCAACAAATTTTGTAAGCTCAAATTTGGCTAATTCTAAAGAAAAAGCATCTAAACAAAGTCTAAAAGAAAATACTGAGAGAAAAGTGTTCAGTGGAAGTGGTGTCATGGGAATGTGTGCAATTATTTGGGCATTACAGAGCAAAGGTTAAACTTCTGCTGGCAGGAGGGTGGAGGAAGGTAAGACCAGATCAGCTGTTTCATTTGTTAATTTCAATTAACTGATTTTCCAAAGTACAGGCTGATTTAGGAGATTGAAACAGTCTAAACATTATTTGCAACTTGGATCTGTAAGTTGCATAGCTGCCAATAAAAATTGCATTTTCTCAGGAGTTCACTCTTAGAAATCCCCCCAGAGGTAAATTCTTTTGTGAAATGAGTTTAGATCATCAAGAATCTTGGAGCAGCAGTTCTGCATCAGCCATAGGGACGGGGTGGGTTTTTTTAGTCCACGCAGTCAGTCTGTTTTTACCCTGCCTCCTAGGCTTGCAAACACAATTTAGTTTCCCTGCCAGCTCACCCCTCGACCTTCTGCTGAGAATGACATTATAACACCAGTTCTGGTGACAGTTTGGGACGTGGATATTTATCCACTGAAGCTCTGGACCAAACCCATCAATTCTCTGCATCCAGAGGATAAAATGTGCCAGTGGGCAGCTCTGACTTTCAGCCTTTGCTGTCTGGGGTCAGAAGGGAACCGGTGACCTTTCAGTGGATGACACTATGGCCTGTCAGAGAGCTCTCATTTAAAGTACTCCTCTAAAATGGATAAAGATACACCCTAATCACTAATCAAAGAACAGTTTTAATGCCTCAAAAATGTGGAGAAAGTTACAGGCATCAGAATAAATTGCAACTGATTTTGAGCAGTCATTGAAGAAAAAGTTCAGGGGCCATGACAGAAAGAGCCCTTGGGGCTGGGTGATTCATTAATTCGGTCTGTTAGGTCAGGTCTGGCCATGTGTATTTGCAATGGGTCCAAAATGCCTCTTTAGACATTTACAGCTTTTTAATTTCTTTACAGCTCTGTGCTGCACTTAGCATGGGTTGACATATTTTCAGGAATCGTGTGTTTTTTTCAGTCCTGTATGGCACGTGCTGGGGATGTGGTGAACAATTTGGATATATGCATTTATCAAAACATGGCACCGTGGATCTACAGAGAGAGCATCGGGGGGTGGGTTTTGTATTTTCTGTTATGCCATTGTTTGCATTACACTTTCCCCTCCAGCTTTCACTGAGCTTTGCCGAGGGTAGACCCTGAGGCAAAATACCTACAGGTTTTTCAAATAACTCAGGAGGAATACCACAGATTAGTTTATTCTATTATCTTTCCTTACTCCCCTTCCTCCTTCCTTGCAATTTTATTGCCATAATTATGGATAAACATTAATAAAACACTATTTTAATTCCTGATTTTAAAAACCCACACAAAATAGTTAATTTTTGGAACAAAGACTTTGAGGGAACGACCATGAGGCGAAGAAAGACATGAGAAGGCATTTTTAATTCACAGTTAATTTTGGGTTTGGGGTTCGTGTCACATGGTTTTAAGCAGATAAATGCAGCTGTTGCACAGCAGAGCTGCCTGAGTTTACCTCGGTGCAATACACGGTTTACCTCGGTGCAATACAGCCCTTTTCACTATTTCATGAACCCAAGCAGCCTGTAGTGCTTACATTCAGGGAGGTAAAACCTTGGTGTTTCCAGGTTATCAGTGAAAGAAAATGGTAGAGATCCCAAAATGGCTTCTTTTTGTCACTGTTCACCGAGCAAGGGTAAATCTTTCTCTTAAAACACAGACTGTTTTCAAGAGTGTCTCGAATTGCGACACGTAACCAGCAGTGTGTATTCCATTTTCCATCTCCGCTTGGGGAGGTGTTTTCTTTATCTCTTGTGTAACCCATCCCTCACAACTCCAGGGGGAGGGGCGGGTGCCTTCTGTCCATGGGCAGCTGTTAAACCAGCTGGGGCAGGGTTCTTATCCCTTCCAGGACCCATCCTCCCTGCAGGGATCTCTGCTGTTCATGGGCCATCCAGGCTCCCTGCAGGGCTGAGACAATTCCATCGTCCATCGGGAGATGCTGCACCCAGGGGAGGAGCCCGGCATTCCCAGCTGGATCAAACCTGGGACTGGGAACAGCAGCACAGCCCGTGTGCACTGGATTGCCAGAGGAACACCGGGCCCATCTCAGCACCAGGGACCCTTCTGCAGGATCATCTCTGCTCCAGCAGAACCACACCTGTCACTGCAGGAGGATTCATTTGCACTGCTCCCAGCACCCTGACCAACAGGGTGTCAGGTCGTGCTCTGGCTCTGTCAGGGTTCCTAGGATTTGTTTGTTTGCTTGCTTGTGGTTTTTTGTACTAGTACATTTGTATTTTTAATATTCCTAGTAAAGAACTGTTATTCCTATTCCCATATCTTTGCCTGAAAGCCCCCTTAATTTCAAAATTATAAAAATTTGGAGGGAGAGGGTTTGCATTCTCCATTCAAAGGGAATCTGCAGCTTTCCCTGGCAGACACCTGTCTTTCCAAACCAAGACAGAGAGTTTGGTGTATGGAAGAATTCTTGAAGACTTTCTTTCTCTAAAACCAAAAACTTTTATTTATAACAATTAAACTATCATATATCAGAGAAAATTATAACACCAAACATAACCTTTTCTTGCAGATAAAAATAAAATGCTTTACAGTTACAGGTTCACTTGGTTTATTCATGTATATAAATCTTCCCAAGGATGTGTGCATTTTCAACAACCTTTTTATGCTTTAATTTTCAGCTTATCCCAGCGTGCCTTTGTTAGAAAAAACCAAAGCAATGTCTTAAAGATATGGACTCATTAAAATAGTAAAAAAATTAAAATTAGAGGTTTGTGATTCATCTTTCCATCTGTTTTTACCTGCACAAAAATTGGAAGCAATGAGAAAAAAATGTAATTTCATCTCTAGGAAGTGCACATTTGAATGAGGGAATTGGCTGCACAGGTAACACACTCATAAAATGGCTTGGACTTAATAAAGTTGGAATGGCTCTCAACTGGTTCCGGAAGGAAGAAACTTTGGTGAGTGAAGCTGTTATCTGAAGAATATTTTTCATTTAATAAGTAATTCACTGTAATTAAAATAAAAATGAAATGGCTTTCACTGTAATATCCTCAGAGTGTTTACCAAACTAATATCCTAACTACATAAAGACAGAGGTAATTTTTCATCCATAAGCTTTTTATGGAAATACATAGATTATTTTCCCAAAGCAGAAAATTATACATTTTATTTAAATTACATTTTTTAAACGGGAAGGGGTTTTTTTGTAATGCAATTTTTTACACAGCACATAATTAATGGACTCTGGGAACAGGTGAGTAAAATATTGTTGTCAGTTGAGGAGGAACCTTTGGCATGCCTTAAGATCACCTACATTTGCAATATATTTTTGATTATTTTATACAGATGAATCCTCACAGGGAGCTTTCACAGGACAAGAAAGAACAACTCTGGCTGGGTCTATTTGTGTTTATCAGTCTATTCTGTGTTTACAGAGCAGTTTATTTTATGTTCTGCTTAAAAAAAAAAAAAAAATCAATATGGGCTGTTTTGAAAACAAGCAAACTGTAATTAAAGGCATTGATGGATAGTTACATTAGCAGCTCTTCAGCAGCTAATCTGGGCCCATCTGCTCTGCAGTGGCCTGAAAAGGTTAACAGCATATGGATGCCTCCTCTTGCCACAGCCTCCAGCACAGCCCTGCCAGGCTGGGCAATGGGGCACAGGGCAGGATTCTGCAAAAGCACATCCTGCTCCAGCTCAGGCCCTGCTGCCAAAAGTGGCCACACAGGACACAGCTTGGCCAGGCAGGCGCAGAACTGACTGGTGTAAGTGTGATTGTTTCTACTTTCTTGGCAGTGTGGATCACGAAGACTGAATCGGCCAGTGGGCGTACCTGGAGCTCAGAGGCAGCGAACAGGAGTTATTGAGGTTTGGGCGATTTTCACTGGTGAGAACTGTTGGTTAAAAAAAAGGATCAAAAAAGGAAAAGTTTTTCAACAAACCAGCAGAAGACACTGAATATCTTCAGAAAAACTCTGGAGCTGATTAATGAAGAATGCATTTGTAATATATGTCCTAAAGTTAATTTGTGTTGAACAATAAATTATGTAATTGAATATATCTTGTAACAAGATTTTAGTTGAAATGGAGTTTGAAATCTATAAACCAAAAAGTGTATACAGGGTTAACCGGGACGACAGCTGCACAGAGGAGACATGAGTAAATCGAGTAAATCGAGTAAATCGCTGCCAGAACCTTGCAAAGGCAACACAAAAGGACGGAAACGGGAGATGGGTGCTCTGATGGTCCCCTGACTGTATCAGATCACTATCTTATCTGTTCCAGCCCAATGTTACCATCTCCAAAAACTTCTCCGGACATGGCCATCAGGACATTCTTCTGCCTTTGAGAAACTATTCATCGGACCCCGGACACGGACATGAATATCTAATGAAGCTACCTCAAGGCACGAGTCTCACGGTCTCAGCTGGTCCCCAGCGAGACACTGTATAAAAATCCGCGGCTTGGAGACCCAAATTGTGAACTTAGGGGTGACATAGTGACAGAGTGTGTTACCGTGTTCACCCAGCGCCGATCCCAGGCTCAACGCTGTCCTTTTAATTGTGGCTATCGGAGACTGTCATTTTGTCTCTCAATAAAATTCTAAATTTTGATTTACTGAATTTGGTCTATCGTATTTATTACACATTGTTTATCTTCTATGCAAAATTGATTTTTTTTTTTTAATTATGCCACTTATAATCAATGTTCTGTACATTGTCACAGAAGGAATGAGTCTGGGGCAGAGCTGTTGTGTTTGTGGGGGTCCCGTGATGCCTTAACTTTTATCTTTCATGTATTTCACTTTCATTTTCACTTTCAGAGGTGCAGCTCTGAGCTCACACTCAGGGTCACTCAGCTCTCTGCACACAGCAGGGACACAAAATAAATCCCTTTCCTGCTGCACACCAAGGACAACTTCCAGCCCCAAAGCACAAACAAGGGTGGCTGGAGGGAGGAACAAGAAGGATGGGACCTCACAGCCTGGAGCTGGAATTGGACAATTAAATCCCAATGTGCAAATGGACCAAAACTGATCAAAGTGTGAGACCTCGTGACCCTTTGTCCATTCTGTGACCATTTTGTGACCATTTTGGGTCCATTTTGTGACCATTTTGTGTCCACCTTGGGCGCAGCCCTGGTCAGGTTCTTGTCCTGTCCAAGGTGTGTCCTAAAGACCTTTCAATAAATTTCTGCTTTATTCTCCAGCTCTGTCCAGTCTCTGTTCCAGGTCAGCCTCCCAAGGCAGCACTGGCACAATGAACTACCTTCCCAGTCGGGCCGTGCCCAGCTGTTGCAGCGAGGTGGCAGTGCCAGGGCTGCAGCTGTGCCCAGCTGTGGGGGCTGCAGCTGTGCCCAGCTGTGGGGGCTGCAGCTGTGCCCAGCTGTGGGGGCTGCTGGCACACGGCCCCTCACTGGGGATGCTGCAGAAGAAATGGCTCTGTGAGTTACCTGCTTTGTTTTTTGCTTTGTCTCTTTATCGTCATCAGCGCTTCCATCACAGCAGGGAGAAAAGAACCATGGGACAGGAAATTGTTTTGTCCTTTTATGTCTATGTATATGTAAATGTGGGAAATAGATCTGTAGATTTTAGACGATTTGCTTTAAGGCAATTATAGCATTGTGTGGCGAAAGCTGATAGGTTAAGAAATGCTTATATTGTATTGTGATTAGGAAACAGTTGTCTCCTGATTGTGATGGTGTGAATTATAACACTTGTACTGTCTCACCCTTCACCTGAGACTAAAAATAAAAGTTTTATTATTTTATAGATGGAATAAAAGTTTTTAAAACGCCTCTCAGCTGCCCCGTCTCTGGGTCAGAAAAGGGCATAATCCAACAAAATGTAGTATACAGTCCTTTAATGGTATAGGTCTTAAATTATAGTTAATAGTTCACAAACACCAGAGTAAAATTTAACTGTTTAGGTTGTTTCAAATATTGTGAGGAGAGGTTTCTCATTCCTGTGAGTATCTGGGTAGTGGCTTAGCCACGAGGGAGAAGGTAAACTGCAGTAAAAGCAGGAAAACTGAAAATGCATTGAAGGGATAATTGAGGAGTCATCACCCCTGTTATTGATTTCCTCACAGCAGAGAAAGCTTTGTAGCACATGAGAGCCTGGCTCTTCATTCTCCCACCTTGAAGAAAAGTGGTTCCAGGAGAGCATTTGGTTATTGCTCTCAACTGGGTAAAATACTTGAGGGCTTTGTTTGGTTGAGTTTCCCTATTTGACTCTAATATAGGCAGATTCACTGAAAGGGGGGAAATTGTTTAAGAAGCTGAAGAGGTGAACAGTGCTGGAGTGGCTATGCTTTTATCAGCCTGTGAGAGCCAGCTAAATTGTGTCAGGAATATTCTGCAGTCTCCTGTAGGACTCTTCACGCTCCGCAGTAAAAGCGTGGACCTGTCGCAGCACTCGTACACCGCAGTTTATCAATCTCCATCACCTCTGGGGGCTGGCGTGGGACTTGGGCTGCATTTTAGGGATGTAAGGACTGCTCTCCCTGCTCAGCTCCCTCTGAGGCCCAAACCCAGCAAGGGAACTCCTCACAGGACAGAAAATGCCATGTATACATATAAATTATAAATATTTATATATATACATTTATACCTGTATAACCACAGGATGATGCAGAGTTATAGTCATCTAATAATGAATCATCAAAAAACCTCCCTGATCAATATTTTTTAAAAAATAAATTAAAATAAAATAAATCACATAAGTATTTCTGAGTGGCTGAGTAGCCTCCGGAGCAAGAAATAACACTTGTAACTGAGAAAAGAACAAAGTGAACAGGGATTAAAAATTAGAGAAATTTATTCAAAATATTGCCATGAGAGGAACAAGTAGAAGAAGAACATTGCTCTATCAAATATCTTGTGTGTCTGGATCCCAATAACAAACATTAGAAAGCAATTGGAAAATGCATACAGTGAGAGAGAGGAACTGGAGAACTTGGCACAGTGTAAAGCTATGAGGTAATTTGTGTTCAGGAATGATTCACGTATTATAAATCCTCAAAAAACACCCACAAAAAACCAAACCAACAACAACAAAAATAAAACAAACTAGAAAACAAACAAACAAAAACAAAACCCCAAAAGACTGAGAGTGGGATTTCTTGTTGTTTTGTTGTTTTTTTTTTTTTTAATGTAAGAGCAGGAGAATTATAGGTGAGGCAGCTTAATTTCAGTTTTGGAGAAAACATCAAACCAAATGTACTCCTGTTTTTTTCTCTCCCCTTTTCTTGCTCTGATCTCCAAGCAAATGTCGCAAATGTCTCAATGAAAGTGCCCAGATGTATAACTCAAATCAGTGGAAGAGCTCCTTACTATTAAAACTTGGGAAAGTTTTCCTGAACCTTCCGCTTCCCCTTCCAGCCCCATGACCAGCTGCGTGTGCTGGTTGGCTTTAATTACAAAATATCACCATATTTTGATCCTCATGCCTCAGGTTTGCTGCACTGCGGGTCCTCTGATTTGTTTTGAAGTAAACTCTGCTATTGATACATTATTAAGTGGGTATGGGGTTAGTACAGCCTTAGAGTAAAATTTTTCCGGGGGTTGTAATTTCTTGAGCAAGAGGCAGGTTCCGTTTGATTCCAGACACTCTGAAGAGAAATATTTTGCAGGCTGAATTTCCAAGTACTCTCCAGCACTTGAGCTGCCTTGTGCGCCCATAATGAAAGTTCTGTTTGCATCAGGAGAAAGACACATCCTGGCAGGCCTGGTGTCATGTTTTGCCCTCTCTTCTAGCTGGGAAAAAAGGGAAATAACGTTGTTCCAGTGCTAAATCCTTCCTGTCTCGGCTGGGAACCAAAGCAGTGCCCTGCAGGGAAATTACAGCTTTGGTCCTGAACAGCCACAGCCTGGGAGCTTCTAACCCAGAGTTTCTCTGGTCAGCAGTGAGAGAGAGAATCTGGGATGTATCTGGGCCTCTAACGTGAGTGCAGTGCCCTGTGGGTGACATTTGGAGGAGTTTTGCAGTGTCTTGTCATTTTAACTCAATTTTTTGACAGCTTTGTTGTGCAGACCCTGAATTAGTGTTTTGTTCTCCTTCCCTAGGGATTTGCAGTATTTTATATCTAGAACATATAAAAATTTTTATATAATTCATGGAGTAAATGAGCAGAAAATGTAAACCTCACTGTTCAGCTTTTAAGTTGTTTCACGGGGTTGCCATGGGTGTGTGTTTGCTTTGTTTCTTGTTGTGTTGCTTTTTCAACCAAAACTCAGGTTATGGTCTCTATCCAAGCCCCTCCCTCCATCAAATTCTGAGGGAAGTACAAATATGGATTTTGCATACTTACTAATCTTCAACTAGTCTTCTTATTTAGGGACTTGTCCTCAATTTTCCTTATGAGTGCAAATTCCTAAAGACTTTTCTTACCCAGAAGAGTGCCTTCCTCACAGATTACATTACCAAAGTTACTTTATAGTTTAATTACTGTTTTGTGTAAAGTCTAAAATCAATAGTCTTGCAGGAGCTTCTGCTCTGAGAACTGAATTTTACAGTATCTCTATGTGAGGTGTACAGCAATATTTTATACTACAAACTTTTTCTGAAGTTGAAATGTCACGCTAATGTCTTTAGCATTGCTGCAGACCAGAAAACCCAATCTAACACAGAAATATGTGCTGGCCTATGAAAGCCTATTCAGCTTTGATTTCAATATATTCATCACAATTATAGCAACCCAACCTCCCAGACTCATTGCAGATATCTTCAATTTATGAGCCTTGGGCCCGTTTTTAGTACAGAGTTTTTAAGGTTGTTTGATTTACCTTTTTTTTTTTTTTTTTTTTTTTTTTTTTTTTTTTTTTTTTTTAATAGATTGGTCATCCTCATATCTTAATAAAACAAAAATTGAATTATATGCACCACTAAGCAAGCATGACAGGACTTTTGCTAGCAGATGTAAAGTGTGAAAACCTGTGGGAAAACCCCATTCATTTCAGGTTCCACTTGAGAACGCTGCAGTGCACTGCAAATGGATTCAGTCTGAAAAACACAGGAGCAGGGGAACAATGGAAATCAATGATTTGAACCTAATTAAAAAGACCTGATAAAAATTCTGGAGAGCCAGATGGCAAAGTCAATTTTTCAGTATAATATCTGTGCAGATAAAGAATATGATTAGCTGTTGACATTCTGCAAGGGTAGAATGATCTTATCAGCAGGATGTCAAAGTATTTCTTTAACAGCATTAGACTGTGCTTTTATAACTATTGTACACCTGACTTAATGGAAATCGTTTTTCTTCCAGGAAATATGAGACATAATGTTTTTCTCAGATGTCACAGTGCAAAACTCACGAGTTGGTTATCTTGATAAAAGCTTTAGACTTTGACTGCTGAAGGCAGACACGTACATGACTTGAACATTAAAGCTGAAATCAAACTCCAATTATAGGTGCGGGTGAACACTTTTGTGAGTATTTATCTCTACTTTTGTGTTTGTAGATTCCAGACAATTCTGTTGAATTGGGAGTAAATTTTGGAAAAGGACGTTTCCTGTACACATGTGTGGTGAAACAAGTATTTCAGTGCCTTCAGCTGAGCTGTTCAGTTTTTGTGCAAAAAAGCTTAAAAAGACAAAATGAATAAATGATGTGATTGCTCCATAGCTGAAATAGTCACCTTGGAAAAAAGGTTTCTGTATCTTTTTGCTCCTCCTCCACTTCATAGACTGGAAACACCAAAGTGTGGACTGAAAGGGGGTGAACGGAGAGTTTGAGAGTTTCCTGGGAGGGAGAGGGGACAAATTGAAAGGTTTTTACAGGAAGAATTAAATCTACATCCTGTATATGCCAAGCAAGAGTGGTCTGATCTTACATCTACTGGGAAAAACAGATCTTACAATCATACACCCTGTTTTTTCATTGTCTCCCCTTGAGGCTTTGGCTGCAATAATTTATAATATAGGTTTCCATGTTAATTCACTCCTGTATTCAGAGATCTCCAATGAATGTGGGTGCTAGCAGAATTACGAGCCATTTAATTTTGGTTTAAAAACTGATCACCTAGGTGTTACCGATGTTAGCTTTTGGGGAAAAAAATTACTCAAAAGCTTTTCCTGTTCCTGAGTTAAGCAGGCTGGTTCAGTGCTGGGTGTTCCAAACCTGGCGAGATGATGATGCTGTGAGCTCCCGCCCCCTGCAGAAGTTCTGCAGCAGCTCCAGACAAGAGCTGCAGCATGGGTGGAAATTAAGGAAAAGAAGCATTTGCTGATTGAATCTGTTTCTCTTAAGTGGTCTGGATTTCAGGGCCTGGAGCTGTTTCAGTCTGGGTGCTGGGCACTGGAGTGTGTCCAAGCTGGTTTAGGGCCAGTTTCGTGGCCAGGTCGCGTTTCATTCTTCCCCCTTTCCCTGTGCATGGTGAGTGATCTTTTATTGTGCATAGACGTGCCACATTCACCTCTTTTGGCGTGCTGCTGGATGTATGCCTGCATGTGACTTCCTTATTTTTGTCATCCCTAAAAAGGAGAAATCTGCATTTGCTGCTGGTGTTTAGTGCATTACTGCTCTTCATTGTGTGCATCAAATTCTGTGTTCATAAACATTAGTGTTTCTAACATAACCATTTATTCTTCTGAATTCAGACAATATGAGACAAAAGTTACAGCTCTTTAAAAAAGCCTCAATAATTATGGACAGCCTGTGATGCAAGTAGCTCAGGTATAAATTTTAGAACAGATGAATCTTCTTTAAACCCTAGACTAATTAAAGTGACTTTAAAAATCTGGGCTAAGGATGAAGCAGATGATGCTTTACACTGGTAAAACACAAGACTCTGACAAGGCTTGTCTGCCACACGGTGCAGGGGGAACGGTTTTGAGTAATTGAGCATTGAAATCTTCTTTCTTTATAGTTTTCAGATAAAATCAGAAGCAGAACTGCTGACTGGCAATTGGCAGAAAAACAATATTCAGATCCTGGCTTTAAAGCAACCTAAATTACTCTCTTTCGCTTGCACATTTTAATTTAAACACCTTTTAAACATCTCTGAGCCCTTTAACACTTCGACTGTGTCTCCCCTGGGAATTTTAAAGGACTGTCTGAATACAGGACGTGGCTCATGGCAGCAATTGACTGGTGCCCTTTATTGAGATATTAGACTTCATTATGCTAATGTCAGAATTTGTTTCTGTCCACGCTGAGCATTTAAAGAGGAGTAACACTTCTTATTAAGTGATAATTGATGAGGTGACACAGACGAGGAGCCCCTCCCGAACATGATGCGGCTTGGGATAATCAGGGTTCCAATAACTGATCACCAGCTGGTTGCTGAGCACAGGAGCTGCCACTAACGCATTGTTCTACAGATAAATGCAGTTCCCATTGTCCCAGTGGAAAAAGTCACTCTATTGACAGTCCTTTCTCTATCCCTAAGACAGTTTGGAGGCCTGAAAATCCTGCTGCTGTGGAGAGAAGAAGTGTGGCAGAATTTACCTGCTGCCTGATGACTTTCTTAACTAAGAGTGAGAGTAATATATTCTCTGCTAAAAAAACCCTATAGCTGTATTTCCTTCATGATATAGTTCAATGAAGTATTTCATAGGTGATCAGATCCCATCTAATCTTCCCGGATCTTGAAAGCTCCATTTTTGCTTCTAATTTGTGTTTTGTACTGCACAGATCCCAAGAAAATATTCGCAATGCAAATGACTTATACAGTTTGTATTTTTGAAGCTGAAATTGTAATAACCATTTAGTCCTTGGAGTGAAAGTCATTTTCCAGCCTTTATTTCCTCACCCTTATGTTCCCCAGTTACCCTGTGTGTGTGTGGTTGTTCTAGATCTGCATTTCCGGATGCTGCAGTTAGTTCTGTTTTGTTGTACTGCACATCTGCAGCACTGCTGGGAGTATTCCTGATGGTCTCATTACTGGATCAAACCTTCAGTCTCTCGGGTCACAACCCTGCTTAATGCTCTTGTGCAGACCCCTCCAGACTTCCACTGAAAACAGAACTTTGTGCTCATAAAAGCAATTGCTCAGGACATATGCAGCCAGAAAAGAAAAGAAAAGAAGAGGAGAAAAACAAAAACAAAAAAAAAAAAAAAAAAAAACAAAAAAAAAAAAAAAAACCCAAAACAAAAAAACCAAAAACAACCACACCAAAAACCAAATAAACAAAAAAAAATCAACCAAACAACCAAACAAACAAAAAACCAAAGAACCCCCCCCAAAAATAAACAAAATCAAAAACAAACAAACAAAAAACCCACCAAACAAACAAAAAACGAACAAAAACACCCCCCCCCCCCAAAAACAGTATAAAACATACTTGAGGCTTTTGAGTAAAAAAAGCAAAAAAGGCATTTATGGTATCAACTTTTTGGTCTGTCTGCTTGCCACATTGGTCTGTCACCACCAAAAATCAGCCATTTATTCTTTTAGGACATGAAAATATAGAAAAAATGAAGCCTGAATCTGATGACTGTATTTTAAAAACTTAATTTATGATCCTGGAATGAGACTCGAGAACATTTTTATTTTTCAGACACCGGTCTCTTTCTTTTACCTACACTAGATGAGCGTGGCACTATTTTATGAATCATAAAAGCCGTGATGGAATATAATGAGGAAAAAACATGGACCCTTGCTTCCTGTTCAATGGGAAAACTTTCTCCACTGAGCCAGCTGACAACAGAGGAGCAATCCATCATGGGGAGTTGGATAACAGGGAATAGAAAAGCAGGGGCAGCCTTGAGATAATGGAAGCTGAGGTCTCAGTGCTCACAGGAGTGACACCAACCCCAGAGCCTCTCTCAGGCAGAGAGGGGGTGATCCCCACCCCAGGTGGGACTCGGGTGGGATGGGTGTGCCTGCAGCAGCCCAGGCTGGGGAGAGCAGCTCTCCCAGGGTGTGGGAAATACTAAAGGTGAGGAGGCTTTCAGAAAGCTGTGAGAGCAGGACCCAGAAACAGAAGGAGCAGAAGAATTTGGAACTGGCTGCAAGTGCAAAGCCTGAAAGTAGGGAAAGTTACAATAGTACAGCAAGCAAGGACATGAAACAATAGTCTGAGTTTTAGGTTTGGCCAGGGTAGACCTTGAGGCTGCGGAGGAATATGCACAGCAGGATGGTAGAAGGTTTTAAGGTTAATAATGGAATATTGTTTCTATTGTTAATAGAAAGCAAACAAGCAAGCGTTGTTTGAAGCAGGTGTGCGTGTGCTTTCAGTGACTGGCTGGAACAATTGTCTGTGAGCTTTAGCAATGTGCTATTGGCTGGAAAACTTTTAAAATGCCCTGTAACATAGAGATCCTTGGCTGCAGACAGGAGCTGATGCCATTGTTCAATTTTCTAAACCCTCTTTTGAGGCTGATGTCTCAATAAAGGCTTGAGGAACATCTCCCAGTGGCGTCATCCCGTTTGTGCACAAACCTCCAGCCACAGGGATCTCTGTGGGACATGGGAATGGGAACACACACAGGCCCATCACACCCAGGGTTAGAGAGCAGCTGTGTCTCAGTGTCCCCCCGTGAAATGCTTCTGTAAAATGATGGATGTGACCTCTGTGCTCCCCAGTGCTCAAAGGTTCTGCCATGGGAGCCGCAGGTAACTCCAGATGGGAGCTGCAGTGCATCGCTCGGGGCTCGTGCTCATACGTCTGACAACAGCAAACATTGCACATCAGTTGCTTCTTCTAATCACAACCTCTGCAAAGATGCCAATAATTGTCTGAGAGTGCCAAGTGCTGTCTTGCGAGGAAAGCTGGGCCACTACTGAAATTTGAAATAATCTTCTGGGAATCTGCCTAACAAGAAGATCACAAGAACATCTGGGCTCCTCCTCAAGGCAGGAGCATGCTGCAGTTTTGGAAAGTGGCATTGCAGGACAAAGGATTTTTTTTTTTTTTTTTTTTTTTTTTTTTTTTTTTAAAGTTTGTCTTTGCATTTAGGTGCCTCTTCTGCTCTTCCCAGTACAATTTGCATTTCCCTACCATGCAAAATCCTTGGAAAAAGAAATACTGGAGGAGGAGCATGAGAGGAAAGGGGTTTGCAGATCCTCCAGCAAAGAAGATTTTAAGGCTTAAGTAACTGCAGTGTGAACTTTTTGCCACATGCAGTATTGCCTCTTGATTGATCACCTTGGAAACAGCCTGAAGTCTTTGTTTTGTGTAGTTGCTCTACCTTGATTTAAAAGCAGAGGATGAGCGAGACACAGATCTAATAGGATTTAACTCTTCTGTGCTAAGAACCTGTAGTCAGATGTATATAAATTATATACAAATAATTAATTAGGTATATTAATTCTCATATACTATATAATGTGATAATTATGTTATATAATTTATTATTAATAATAGTATAATAATATAGACATATTTTAATTGTTTGATTTTGGCCATAGCTTTTGAAATAGAAAAGCCTCCCATGTGAGCTAGCAGGGTACCTGCCACCCCATCAAATTCCCTCTTTGCACCAGTAAATTTGCTCATCTGTCCTTTCAGGAGCCTTTCAAACCGATAATAAAACAAGCATGTTAGGTTCTACGTTTTCATATTTCAGAAATTTTGGATGAAGAAGCCTGAACTACTTTGCTGAAAATATCTGTGACTGGCACTCCTAAAGCTGTGCTGTCTCAGAGAACCGCGAGTGGAGTCTCAAAACCAGCTCAAGCAAGCTCATGGACGCATGCTTGTGTTTGTGTGCCTGTCTGTTGGAGAAGTGTTTATTACATAACCTGTTGGAGTCCAGGGCATTCCTTTGGCTGCCCTGGAGGGTCAGAGACCTGGACAGGGGGGTCTGGGACCCTGGGCCAGAGCCCAGAGGGACATTGGCTTTGATCCCAGTCCATGGGAAAGGCTTCCTGCACTGCGGGAGGGATTGCAAGCCAGGAAAGTGTGAAAGAGAGTAGTTTAGCTCATCACAGGGTGAGAAAACAGTAGATTTAGATTTCTAGCATTGAAATGAATGGGGGCAAGATGGAGGATTTGGGGCATTGTCTCCTGCTTCTTCTTTCTTCTTCCCTCACTCCATTTGCTGCAGTGACGGTGGCACAAAGGAGTTTAAAGACGTTGGGTCAAGGTAGAGATGACCTGTTTAGTATAAGTGATAGGTATTGGCAAGTAATGATAAATAAAAAATACGTAGCAATAAAAGATAGAGACAGCCCTGCGCAGGAGGAGTCACCAGATGCCCGAGCAGCTGCAAAGATCTTTGTGGGGCACTGAGAAAATTGTAAGATAAGAAAAAATAAACAAAGCATGCAACCTTGAAAAATCAGAACCTGAAGACTCCGTCTCTTTCTTCCGTTTGGCACAGAGCTGTGCAGAGGGCGAAAGACTCTAAAACCACCTGAATCTTGGGGAAAGCCCCCGACAATAACCGAATAATAATGATAATGATAATGATATTTAGGAACTTTCCTGAGTGGTGCTGTAGGAATGCTGTCACACAGCCAGAGCGCTCTGGGGGAGCCGCAGCAGGCGGCGTTTAACGCTCTGCGACTTGTTCTCCTGATCCTTTGCACAGAAGGAGGATTGATGTTTCTCACAGTGGACTGTCTCTCTTGTTGCTTTCGTAATCTTGATGTGGATGAATATTTAGCCGTGTCTCTTTTCACTGGATTTCGTCACAAGTGTGTATTTTCGGCATTCCCCTCGAGCACAACCCCTGGGAGTGCAAAGCATCACGGAGCTGGAGTTCCTCTGGTTTGCTCCCTGAGCTCAGCCCAGCCAGTGCTCTGAAAGACTCTGTGTTAATTTTGCAAAGCCCCACATTTAATATTATTTTGACCTTTTTAATATTCTGGGTTTAGAGTGTTCACCAGGCTACAGTAGTCCACCAAGTGAATGAGTGACCAGAGTTTAGGATTTTGAATTGGGGATTTAGGTAGCAGAGGACCAAAATAAATTTCCATAATCTGTGGATGAGATAGCTTAAATAATCACGATTTCCAGACTGCAATTTTCTGTTCTTCCTCAGCAGCTCTTGCTGCTGCAGTTTCTTCTTGTAAATCAGAGTATTTATTTAATTAATAGCATTGAAATTGTGCATGAATGTTCTGTTAAGTTGCTTTTATACTGTCATAGTCTCAGAGGTACTATCACCAACATTGAGGTAAATTCTTCACATCAGTGACACAAACATTCTTTCTTCTTAGATATTTAGCCTGGGGAGGATTTTGATGTCTCTCAGCTCACTGAGCATTATTTGACTTGGGTTTTCATCAGATTTCTTTAAATTTGCATGCATTTTTCTTCGTATTTTCTGGAATGCTGTATTGCAAGGTAAAGTGAATGAATTACGGATGAATATGCAAACAGACAATGCAAAACAACTGAAGTATGAAAAACATAAGGAAAATTTTAAACAGCTCTCGGTGGTTGGAGGGGTCAGGAAAATATTTACCCTAGAATAAGTGAGTAAATATGTACAAATTAACTATTTCAATTGGTGCTGACTTTTCCACTGCCCTTTCCACTCGAGGGAATTCTGGGCTCAGCCGCTGTTGGGGAGTCCCCAGGAACTGTTTGCTGACTGTTCCCATGTGTAATTAGGGAACAAATTGGAGGAGGTCGGAGAAAAGGGCAATCCTCATATCAGAGGCTGAAGGGGATTATCTCATCTGTCTCATTGCTGAATCAATCTTATCCCCTTCCCAACCAACAAAATTCAATTAACTGTTATGAATTATTTAGCCACACTGAAGCCTTAGATAGTATTAATATTTGTGTTTCAGCCTGTTTTGAGCAAGGAATATAAAATATTTCTTCTTTATCATCAATCAAACTCCAGTGTAAAATGTAATTTTCTATTTCACTGTTTTAAGAAGTATCTTCTTAATCTCACCTGATGTTGACAGAAAAATGTTACATAGTAGCTGCTGCTCGTGTTTAGATTATGACTTGCCTCAGGAGAATACCAGCAATTCCATGTAATTTAAGTTAGAGGGTTTTAATTATTTTTTTAATCCAACGGCAACTTTTTAAACAAAAACTTTTAGAACTTTAATGCTACCAGACAAATTGCAATCTGCCTCCACAACCCAGGAAGGAAGGATTTGAACAGTGTTGCTACAGCATTTTTGTCTTTGACAAAAGAGTTTAGTTCTTGTCTGAGGAAGTGCGCTCCAGAGAAGCTGAGAATAAAACAGGATTGACTTGTAGACAGGAAAGACTTACTTTGTGTCTCAAAAAATGAAAGACTGTCAGCCCTTCACTCACTTCCTGCACTGTTCTTAGCATTCAGCAAAGATCTAGTCATCAAAACTGAGGAATTAGGAATGTGAAGGCTTGACAAGCCAATCACAACAACGGGAATGTCTCCGGCAAGTGCTCAGTGGAACAACAGACAGGCTTGGAGGGGAAGAGCAGCACGGCTCGAGGGGTGGTGGAGCCACTCGTGCCCAATTTGTGCTGAAAAAACCCTGTGCAACCCCTTCCCTCAGCTGGTTGTTGCAGCTCCTGGACGAGAACTGCAGTCTGCAGGAACTTCGTGCTGCTGATGCCTTTTGGGGCCACCTGAAAACAGAGGCCAGACAAAATTAACGGAATAAAAAGCAGCTGTATTTACTGAAGGGCCTTCAGGTGCATTTAGGGCAGTCAAAGCTCCGCAGGGGCTGCACCCAAAAATGGACCCCAGGTCACAGTTTTCACGCTTTTATCAGTTTGGTCCATTTGCACATTGGGGATATTGCACAATCTCCCAATTACAGCTCCAGCTAATGAAGTCATTCACCCCAAGTTTGCTGTCCCAGCTCACTTTTGTTCCCATCTCTCAGGCCCGAGGCAGTGAGGTGTCCTTGATCCCCAGCCTGGAGAGGAATTGCTGTGTCTGACCAGAATGGGAAATCAGCAGCTCACACTGTGTGTGGAGTTTGGAGTTACACACTAAAGAACCGCAGGATTACAAAGAGATGAAATATATAAACGCTGAAATCCTAAGGTATCATTGCTACTCCACCACTGGCCATCCTTCCTGAGCTGGTGGTTTAAACTGGTGGGAGGATGGATGTGTGCAAAAACCAGAGTCAGAGTGGGGAAAGTGTGAACTGCATCTCCAGTCCTTAAATAATTTATCTCAGACTTTTTCTGTGGCCACTCCAGCCAGCACTTGTGCATGTAAATGAGTTTTCCAGCAGCTGTGTGCTCTGCCTTCACTTGAGCTGGGACAATATTGCATGACATCCCCTCTCCTTGAACTATCATATCCTTCCCCATCCATCAGGTATTTTATCAGTCCCCCTCTGTTTTCTCTTGAATTTCCTTATGCTGATCTAATATTAAATTTTACTCTGATTTTTTTACTGCGTCTTTTCAGTTTACTTTAATTAAATGTCCGAGCCTTGTGGATCAAGATAACTTTTATTAAAGGTAATAAATGGATGGTCCTTACAGGCCTGCCAGTAGCTCCTTGTAGTTTCTCCTGGCTTCAACAAAGCCAAAGATTCTAGAGATAGAACGAGGCTGCAAGAGAGAGGGTAAATCTGAATACTGGGGAATTTATGACATGAATTTCAAACGCAAGCAGCTCGTTTTTCCTTGAGGAAGCACAAGTGCAGCGTTACCAATCAAGCTGGAGAGACACCTTTGTGCAACACCTTAGTCAATCACACATCAAACATGATTGGGTAAGATAAAAATTTACTTACAAAAGCACCGAGGTTCCCACTGAAATTGGGCATGTTGATTGTAGACGTTGAATAATTTACAAGTCTCAGCGGTGCCGCCAGTGCCAGGAAGAAATGCTAATTCCTCTACAGGAATGTGCTGTCCTGTAACTTTGATTTTACTCTGCTCTCACAGCAATCTCACCCTTCCGGTGAGTGGAGCTCAGAACTGATTTTCTTGAGTGTCAAAGCTGTGTGTGACAGAACGGCAGCGTTTATCACGCCGATGGAGGGCTGCTGGAAGTTGTTTGTGTTGTGAAATCCTTGAAGTTCCTCTCTAAAATGTGATGTAGACAGATGAATCTGCTTTATCTTCTTCCCTTTCTGTTGTTTCTCCTGCTTTATGTAAACGAGAGTTGGGGAGGGGAAAACGTTTGAAAATCCTTTTTTTCATTTGCACGAGGACTTCTCACTGTTAGTCTCTACAGAGATAATAGCATTGATATTACTTCCAAAAATAGAGCTGTACAGGATTTTTTTAAATTAACTGTTGTAGACTGTGGTCTTCCAGCTAAAGCAGACTAAAATCAGGTTTGCTCCCTTTCTTCAACATCCTCCCAACACTTTACAATTCCTGTTCAACAATATAAATGTTATGCAGATGTATGTTGCAGGGCGCTATTAATTTTTTGATTAGTTAAGTAGCAGTATTAATGCTCATTATTACTATAGAACTCAATTAAGATTCCTGCTGCTGCTTATAATAGTCCACCAGTTTTTTCTGGAACATGTTCAAATGGATGTGTGTGTATAGACACACACATATGTGTTTATATATAAAAGATTGATGGTTCTATTTACCTCCTGATATTTTGTGTTCCTTTTGGCATACCTGTGGCAATTTCTTGTAAAAAAAGAAATAAAATAAACAAATTAAGGGCAACTAAGAAATGTATACAGAAATCAGTGGCAACTGTAAGGGATAAACTAGAGAAAACAGTGTTTTCCTCTGCTTATGGAATTGCCCAATCAGAAATGTAGCTCCAAGCCAGCCTTGCAATACAATCCAGGGAATTCAGGCTTCTTGTTAGCACGTAAAAATCTGTCTAGACTTGATGCCACAGTCAAATTTTCTTATGCAAATGCTCACATATATGTTAATATGGTTCACCTGGCCTAGTTATGGGCTGTGTAATTACACTGACAAAACTGAGGATGGCTTTAAAGTCAAGTATTTGCTTAATTTCAACAACTGCTGAACCAGATTTGTACCTTCTACAAGTGACAAGTTTTTCTTATTTTAATAGAGTTTTCCACTTGAATAAAGGGAACTGGACTTCCTATATACCCCAAAGAAACGGTGAATAAATGTTCTTTAAGTGAATAGGAGAGTTCTGTGATAAATATGAACAAACTTAAGTTTGCACCTAAAGTTTTATCCTTTGAAATTTCTCAGATATTTGACAAATATTTGTCAGGCCTTTATTGTGTGTGGCATCACAGGGCTTAGGACTGAGCACGCTGCAGAGCCTTCTGCCATCTACTAATATCAGCAAAAATCATATTTATTAGGCTATTTAGCCGTACTTGTGCCTAATGCCAGTCTGATCTAAGCTTTCAAATCCAGAGAGTGCGAAAATAATTTAAGATTAATTTCCAGATCTTTCAGGAAGAACCCAATATCACAGTGCAAGTCCCCACAACAGAAAAGAAAGCTGTTTAAATCCAGCCTAGGATCTTAAAAATGACTTGTTCGTGGATGAAACATTCTCTGCCAGTCCAGGATAACTGTGGCTGAGCCTAAGCACTTTAAAGTTTGAAAAATTAAAGAAAAATAAGATTAGAAAACCTGATTAAGGAGGTTTTAAACCTGATTAAGGAAGTTTTAAGCCTGCTTCAGTAAAATAGGTCTGTTTGAATAAAAAGTTTTAAAATGTTGTACAAATAGCAGAAGATACTGCAAATATTCACAAGATCCTATCTATAGACTGATAAGGTTTATAAGATTGCCCTGCTGCAACAAATGACAGTTAAAATTTCCAAGTTCCTAAGCGGTTTGCTGCAAAACAGCTAAAAGCAATTATATAATTGATATATATTGTAAAATTTGGGCAGCATGGCAGTGATCCAGACACAGAGCTCTATTTCCATCTAAGCTAAACAGGTTACAATACAAGTACTTCCTTGAATTTCACTGGAAATGTTCCATTTGCCCTTCACTCCTTTGAGTCCTGGATTTTCTGTGCCTGTGCTTAGGACGTGAAGATTATTAGGAGTACTCTGACTATAAGAGATGGGTCTTTTTCTCAGATAGCCAATGCTATGAACCCTGAAACCAAAAAAAAAAAAAAGAACCTCCTCTCGAGGGGGAGAAGCAGATTTCAAAGGGGAATATAGATATTTTTAAGTGTAAATTTTAGAGTAGAATGTTTTGCCCTATTGTGGATCTTTAAAAAGTCCGGAATGGTTTTGTTCTCATGGGCACTGCAGCTAGGACAGGCTGGAGAGGGAGAGATGTGGAAACCTCAAGGAGTTCATCAAGGTTCCTTAGGCAATAATTCTTTCCTGAAGACAGCTGGGAGTGTTCACCTGGAGGAGAGAAGGCTCCAGGGAGAGCTCAGAGCCCCTTCCAGGGCCTAAGGGAGCTCCAGGAGAGCTGGAGGGAGACTGGGGACAAGGGGTGGAGTGATGGGATGAAGGGGAATGGCTTCAAGCTGTCATGTTTAGATTAAATATCAGGAAGGAATTGTTCCCTGGGAGGGTGTTGAGGCCCTGGCACAGGGTGCCCAGAGAAGATGTGGCTGCCCCTGGATCCCTGGCAGTGCCCAAGGCCAGGCTGGACATGGGCTGGAGCAGCCTGGGATGGTGGGAAATGTCCCTGCCATGGCAGGGGAGGTGGAATGGGAGGATCTTTAAGGTCCCTTCCAACCCAAACCGTTCTGTGATTCTAAATTGTAAAAGACAAACTGCTGTTAGATTCCAACATGGGGTTTTCCCCAAGAGCTTCTGGAATTTCTCTAGGTTTGTTTTGTGTTTTACCAGTACAGTGAGATCAGTAGAAACCCTCCAAAATCAACAGAGTAACCTATGGAGGAGGAGGGAAATTATTTCCATTCAGGTCCTTTCTGCACACAGATGTAAGCATAAGAGAGGTGGCTGAGAGGTAACTCTATTTACTGTAGCTTTATTTTAATCCTCTGGGAATTCGTTAGCATCCCTCTCAAATGCCAGTGTTCAAGTCCTGCTATAAGAGAGCAAATAAGAAAGAGAACAGAAATGATTTAGGAGAAGATATTTTCCCGGGTTGTGCAAATGCAGCTAAAGAGACACTGCTTTGTTCCGGGTTTCCCTAATTCACTCTAGTAAAGATGTATTATGTGGGTTCCCCTCTTGAAAAATCATTTATCAGGATGACAGGTGAATAATGGATGTAATTCACTAATATTGCACCATCTCGTCATCGGGGATTGGAGAGAACAGGAAGGAAGAAAATAGTTGTGGAGTGGATTTAGGAAGGAGTTAGGTGAACGGCATCTTTTTGTCTCCTTGTAAATTCTGTTTCAATGAGGACGGCTGCTGCTGTTAATAAAGAAAACAATGGCCAACAATTCCGTCCCTAAATTGCCCCTGATAAGGTGGTCATGCTTGCCTGAGTTTTCTGTGGTGGCTGCTCAGGGATGGGGATGTCCTCAATGCTGGATAGAAAATCTATAAATAATGCTGGAAATGCTTTTTCAGTGTAAAAATACCATTTGCACTCATCCCTGATGACTCTTTGAACATTTTACTTAAATTTCTTATGACATAATTAATTGTTTGTTGTATATATTGCTCAGGTACATGTGCATGTCTCATCTGCACTCAGAGGAAAGAGCTCAGGTATATTGAGTCTCTGTCTGTTAATTGACCATCACTGAAAATTTGGTTTTCTTCAGAGTAATATGAAGGCAATTAATGCTTCATCCTGGACCTCCTATGGCTTTGCTTTCTCTTACTCTTTGTGCTGGTCTGCAATATTCACCTGTAAGTGTAAATATCTCTGGAGTGGGAACTGTGTGGGGATGTGTTCACCTGAAATAGCAGAGCCCATACAGTTCTTAATCCTCGGGCTTTATAAACCCACGAACTCCAGGGCTTCCAGAACATTACTGGGTCTGCTCTGAAATCTGAGCCCTGCCTTATCCATTGCCACAGCATAAAACAAGGCTTCTGTAAGTTACAGATGGTCACCAAATTGACAATGCGTTTGCTGAAGCGTGAATTTCCAGCCCAGTGAAACTCTGCTCCCCGTGTGCTCGGGAGGCTCCTGGGATAACACAAAGTGACAACGTGCACGGGTGTGCAGGCCAGCACAGGATGCACACAGCATATGTTGGATCTTGCTCCCGCATGGAGCTGAAGGGAATTGAGGGAGAAAACATCATGATCGTAGCAAAAGATCTCCTTGGTACCACCAAACCCCCTACAGTGCCCATAGGATGGGCTGGAGATGCCGTTTAAGTCTCTTTTTCTTGTGAAACACACCCCAATTCTGGCCATATGCACACTGGAGGTTCTGCAGCTCTCACACCTCTACCTGTGACCACAGCCCAAGTCTGAGACCAGGCCTTTTCTTCATGACTCTGACTCTGCAGTTCTGCTCTGAATAATGAAATCCTAGGCTTCTGACGTGTTGCTTTAAATTTTACAAGTGTGTGTTTACTCCACAAATGTAAATTCACATTTACATCGTGCATATGGGACTTAGAGATTCTCAGTGGACTGGAAATGAAAACATATGGCTTCTAAAGCCAGGGCAGGTAAGGGAATGTTTGACCCCGTGACATCAGAATAGCCTGCAATTCCATTCATATAATCAACATATAAAGCAGGATGTCAGAAGTACACCCTGTCTCACGTATTTATATAAATACACATACACACACCAGTGGTGCTACCTTAATATTAGCATGAACACGTGTTTCAGAGTTTTACATTCAGATGTTTATTTCTGTTATTCCTCTGCAATGTGCTTTAGAAACTTGGGCTCTGCTGAAAATTTGGTGCTTAACCATCTGGTTTTAATTGCCTTGCTTTTTAATAGGTATCACTAGGTTAGGTTTCCAGCAGTTTGGTTTTTTTTTTTTTTTTTTTTTTTCTTCTACACATTCTTTGGTGCCAGGGCTGGGGTGTAAGGATAGAAAGAGAATGAATCAAGTGCCTGAATGTAGCTGCAAATAGAATACAAGGAAATTAGGAAAAATTGCCCAGTTCTGTATCTTATGATAACCTGTGATTCTTTAGAGTGACAAACTAACTCAAGGATCTTTTTTTTTTTCCCCTAAAACAGAGAAGAAGCATTTCAAATTTGTGTCTAACCTTGTCTCAAGACTCTCTGAGCCAAAATCACTGCACTATTTATGAAATTGTTCAATAAACCAGCTTTCTGAAAGCTCTTTTTTGTTTTAGACACAGCATTATTAGAATTTCCCAGGGAGATCAGCAGCTCTCACCAAGATGTGAGAGGATACAGAGTCACTGTCTATCAAAATCCTTGTCCAAACCCCCTCTCTGAACCAGCTGCAGAGTGGATTTTTAGGTGTATATTCCACTACCCAGTTAAAGAATTTTGAGTAATTTCAAATGGATTATTCTGATTTTTTATAGCTGGAGCCAGCAAATTATATTTGTGTAAAATTTTTATATAATCTCCAAGCCAGAGAGGGAATAAGTCACTAAGTCAGTAGCTCACCTAGGAAAATGGGGCATGGAGCTATCAGTCTCTTCTCCAGGCCTTAAAGATTTATTCTGTATAAGATAGTAAGAAAAGCATGCATCAATAGCTCACCTAGGGCAGTCTCTCCAGAAATAGTAAATGTGAGCTCAGGTCAATGCAGGCAGAGTCTGCTTCCCTTCACTGTCTGCAGAATCACCCTGTGGGGTGAAGGGGCAGGAAATCCCTGCCATCAATAGCACTTTTATCAACATTTTTGATAAGAAACCTTGGGTTTTCTTTTCAAACAGGTGCTCAAAAGCTGGTTTTTCATTTAGGTTTTGATGGAAAGTTTGAATTGACTTAAATTCTTTTCATTTAAAATCCTCCTTTGACAGGAATTTTTTTCCTTTTCTGACTTTATCTGAACATTTGCTGCCCTCCGGTTTATCTGGGAAATGTGAGCATAAAATCAGTTTACCCTTTGGAAAGAATGGCCTCAAGCTCACCTATTTTTAGGGCAGCAATTGAAGGCTGTAAATATGGATGGGTATTGCCCTGATTATCAAAGACTCTACGTTCTTTGTATCTGGTGGTTTCAATATGAAAAATTTCAGGGAGCTGGGGGAAGAGTAGGGTCTGTTCCTTCTGTTCTGCAATACTGTGGTGGTGCCTTTTTTTTTTTTTTTTTCATTTTTAATCACCATTTAGAATACAGGAAAGAAGAGAAAACCAAATGAAATCATGGGAATGTTCCGACTCTTTCATTGCTTTTCAATTGTTTCCTAATAATAAATAATGAATAATGGGCAATAGCGAGATTCACCTTATGCTGGAACAAGCATGGCATCATTTTAAGACTTCATAGTCATAGGAAAGGCAAGGCTCCAGTCTCCCTGGAATTGCCAGGCCTTTGGATCATCTGGCAGAATGCGCTGTAGGAGAAGCACAGCTGGGTCTTTTTTTCTCAGGAGAATCCAGGGAAATACCCTGGTGTCAGACTCAGCTGGCTGAAAAAAAGCTGTGTGCCCAGAGTTGTCTCCCAGTTGCCTGCAAAATGCCTTTTTTCATCTGTCTTGCACTAACTGGAATTAGTTCAGCATTTTGGATTTATTTATAAGTATTTTAATAGTATTCAGGGCAAACATCAGTTCAAAAGAAATACACAGATGTCAGGAAAATTGCCATTGGAAATATCAGACTGTTAGAGACAAAAAAATGCTAAATATATTCTAAAGAACACCATGACAAACTACAGTAGTTACCATAATTTTTATTTTGTGATTGGAACAACAAATATTTTAAGCTTTCATTGAAATGATACTGAAAACATTGACTAAAAGTTTACATTAGCATTCAATTTTTTTTTTTTTTTTTTAAGGTAGAAGCTTGGACTGTCTGACTGCAAGATGGCTTCTGTAGGCCCCATATCTTTCTAATATGTGCAAAAGTACTTAACTTGGTGTTGGTGACTGGTACTGCTGAGAGCCAAGAGAAAGTAAGTCAGAAAGTCAGAGAAAAACCCATGGTGGACTCATCTAGCTTATCTGTTCTTTAAAAATTGGATTAACTTGATTCCTATTCCTCTGAAACACTCTGATAGTTTTATGGCAGTACAGCACTGGTATTGTTTCCTTTTGTGGTTGTTCTGACTGGTAGACATGCAGTTTTCATAGGCGGTGAGAATTACATCTAACAAAAGTAGTTTGTATTTGTTGGGGTGTTAATCCAGTTAGTTCAGTGATGTAGAGATGGCACTGGCCAGACTTCACAATGGAATAATGTACATTACGTACTTGGATGAGTGGAAAACCTCCAGGCCCCAAGCTGTCACTTTTCTGATGTCTTTATCTGGCTTTCAATAATTCACAAATATTCAGTGTCTATGGAAAGCCTCGGAGAACAAATATTGTCCTTTCAGTTACGAAATCTAATTAATACATCCAAAACCCGTAATTGTTTACATATTTTAACTTAGTTATTCCACTGAAAATGAGATTGACTGGATGAGTTTGTTGACTGGGTGGGTTGGGTGGTTTGTTTGGATGGATGGTTGGTTGGATGGTTGGTTTGGATGGATGGTTGGTTGGCTGGTTGTCTGGCTGGATGATTGGTTGGATGATTGGTTGGATGGTTGGTTGGTTGGTTGGTTGGATGTATTGTTGGTTGGATGATTGGTTGGATGGTTGGTTGGTTGGTTGGTTGGTTGGATGTATTGTTGGTTGGATGGTTGGTTGGATGGTTGGTTGGTTGATTGGATGGTTGGATGATTGGTTGGATGGTTGGTTGGTTGGATGTATTGTTGGTTGGATGATTGGTTGGATTGTTGGTTGGTTGGTTGGTTGGATGTATTGTTGGTTGGATGATTGGTTGGATGGTTGGTTGGATGATTGGATGGTTGGATGTATTGTTGGTTGGATGATTGGTTGGATGGTTGGTTGGTTGATTGGATGATTGGTTGGTTGGATGTATTGTTGGTTGGATGATTGGTTGGATGGTTGGTTGGTTGATTGGATGGTTAGATGATTGGTTGGTGGGATGGTTGAATGTTTGATTGGTTTGGGGGGAGTTTGTAGTAAATGTCTGTGTTTCTGCAACCACCCCTCACATTTTAGTCCACTGATGAATATCTCAAGAATGTCAGCAGCCTCAAGTGTATCTGATTCCTCCTACAGGTTTAGTGAACAGCAGTTAGATAGAGAAAAGAGATCCTGTTTCCTGTGTAGGTGACAGAAACCTGTCGTTTCCAGCAGAGGATCTCCACAGGACAGAGCTCCAACCCTGCACTCCGTGCTGTACCCGTGCAGAAAGGAATAATTTAGAACCCATCAAAGATCAAACAGTCTCTCCAGACACGAGTCTGGCTTCCTGTGGGTCCACAGAGTGTAGAACAACCTGTCACTTAGCTCTGTTTGGCTTCTTCAATGAAATTTCCATCTCCAGCAATCAAAGCAGGCATTAGAGTCATTATCTGTTCTGTTGTTCTCCTTGTACCTGATTTCCAAATCGTCAGAGCAACGTCTTTTGTTCTATAATACATTAATTGTCTTTGAATCTTCTGTCATTGGCAGATGGATTTCTTTGTTTAAATATAAATATGAAGATGATGATTTATTTGGATTCCCGAACACTGATTGTATGATAATAGCATCTTCTTGTGAATAATTGAATTATTTCCATATTATGTTAATCTCATTTCCCTTAAAGCCTGCCTGAAAATCAGACTGACTTATTTACATGTATAGGTGAATACTAATCCAGAAGGATCTATTTTTAGACTGCAAAAACTGTTTTCAAATTTGTCCTTTCATGATTGGTGGTGCTGGTAAAAACACTGCAAATGCAGCTGCAGGAAGTAACATTTTCCCAAAACAACAGCTCGTGCTGGTTATGCTCCTGTAATTCTGTAGTGCTGATATTTTGTAAATAAATAAATAAAAACCAGGAAAGTACGGAAAATGAAGATCAGGCTCACATTATGCTACATGATGCTACATGTTGTGTAAAGTATGTGCTTGAAGTTTCTGCTTATCTAAGAGGGTTTTAAATAATCAATAGCCTTTGCTGGTGCTATCAATTTGTTGCATCCAAGTTATGGAATACATTGCAGGAATCCTCCATCAATTTCACAGGCAGAATCCTGTAATGGAATGAAAAGGAAGCACAATTCATGCTTGAAGCTGAAGTTCTATTGAAGTCTTAACACTCTAAAAATATGATTAATTGTGTTACGATGACTGTGCAAATTGCATACAGTTAAAATAAATACACACAAATATTCCAGTACCTCCCACTTTACCTCTAGGTCCTGAGGTCAACAGCTTCACTTGTGACATGAGCACAGGGTGCAGAAAATCAATAGTGTCCTGGGACCTTTGCTGGGACCGTTAGGATATTTATATTTTCTTCTTTGTTATGGTAAATTCTGCATTGGTTCATTTTCAAGATATTTAATAAAATCCTCTATAACTTTCTATTTCTTCTTTGGTGTGGAACTTGACTTTATGTCCAAAATTACTACACATGGTTTGGGTTACCTGCCTTTGACTTTTTTTCCTCTCTCTTATTCCTAAAACTGGCTACAGGGCTACTCTGTCAAAATTCAGTCCAGAATTTAAAACCTCCACATTTTTTTCCTTTTTCATCTGGAAAAAGATCATCCGAGTGCAAACTCCTTTTGTATCAGTTATGCAATATTGGTATGTTTTGACCAGAAAATTGAAAGACCTTTCTCCAGCCGGAATATCAGTAAACACAAATTTGTTTTAGTGCTGAATACCAGCAGTGTTGAGCACAATCATTACTTCATGCCATTTTTCCGCAGAAAAAAGTTGCATGAGAAGTGGAAATACGTTGATGATTAATGCTTATATGTGATCCTATTAAATAAAATCCATAGCATTTAACATAATTTTGAGGTCAGAAGAAACCTTTAGGAGTCTGACTGGTGGAAAGCGTGTTCCAATCTCAGAGTGTCTCGTAGCAGTAAAATATTTGAAAGGAGAAGGACGTGTGTTGGCATGGCAACACTGCTTAACTCATATTTGTCAAGGCCACTGTAATTACTTAGCTGAAGCCAGAGGTCACAGGAAGAATGTTATCAGAACTAAAATTGTTTCCTCTTGCGCCCAACTTCCAGGCCAGAGGTTTCTAGATAAATCAAGAAGTGCAGTTTGACTGGAGGAACTCGCTCTCTCTTGCCTTGGCCTCAGCAAAATCTCACATAAGTACCCTTTTGATCTTGTGTGTTCTGGATGCAAATTGAAGACTACTTTGGTGAAAGTGTCTTCTCTTGTTTGCAGAATGAAACGTCTGCATATGAAAAGTGGATTGTTTACTTGCTTGAGGTGTCACTTTTGAACGTGTCTCAGAAATCGCTACTCAATGTCTGAGACCAACCCGGTATGACAGCGGCTATTGGAATATAAATAAGTACATCAAAAACATAAGAAGTTCCTAAGAGGAATCATTCAGTACACAGCACTGTCCTTTCCTGCATTTATACAGAAAGGTGGAAGGAGTACCTCTTCATTTGGGGGTTGAAAGGATTTGATGTAAAACTGGAAGGCGAGCAGAGCCTGGATTGCTGCAAGGCTTGTGTTCCATCGTGGCTTAACTCATCTTAAAACCAAGAGCTGTGGTCTCCCCTCATCACTATTACAGCTAAAAATTGTTTTTGTCAGCACAGGGGTTTGATTTTTTTTTTTTTGATCAGAGTTGAAATTACCTGATATCATTAAAGACTGTTCATTGAAGATAAAGGTTGAGAATTTGCTCTTGCAGTTGTCACATTTCTCAGTAGGAGAATTCAGGAGTTGTTAAAATTTCTGCCTGACCAAATCTGTTTAATTTGCTTACAAATATCGAGCAGTAAATCATCATAGGTTAAACACTTATAATTAATTAAAATTCTAGTTTAAATAATTCAAATTCTAGTTGATGTTTAAATTTAATTTTTAAATTTTTTTTCTTTGATTTCCTGAAGTTGTGTACACAGTGTTGTAAAATTTACCACGTAGAATTTCACACATGGGTTATAACACCCTCTCTTCCTTATAAACAGCTTGTAAAAGAAAGGCATTATGGATTTTAAGGGTATTTAAGCTTTATTTCTATTTTCTTCTTGGATTTATAATGTACTTCTTAAATTCTATAATAATTCAAATTTAAATAATTCAAATTCTAGTTGATGTTTAAATTTAATTTTATTTTTTTTTCTTTGATTTCCTGAAGTTGTGTACACAGTGTTGTAAAATTTACCACGTAGAATTTCACACATGGGTTATAACACCCTCTCTTCCTGATAAACAGCTTGTAAAAGAAAGGCATTATGGATTTTAAGGGTATTTAAGCTTTATTTCTATTTTCTTCTTGGATTTATAATGTACTTCTTCTATTGATCCATACCATTAATGCCGAGATATGCTACATTTATTTTCTGAGGTTGATTGTTCTGAGTGTGTTTTGTTGGCTTGAACTGGGATGGGCATAAGGAGAAGACTCTTTGAGCAGAAGGAACAGATCTTTTCAATGAAAAATTCCTGGGGAATATTTATCTTATAGTATAGATTTTAGATACTAGTTTGAGTTACCAATAAAAATAGAACCTATAGGGAAAATTTAGTTCTGTTTCACACGAATAGATTCTCAGTTGGTAGAAACAGGCTCAACTCCTTCCACTTCAGTGGAGCTACACCACTTCACAGTGTCATATGGGGGAAAAAATATCACTTTCATCAGCTTTACAGGTAAATAATCCAGTAATTTATCTGAGTAGCATTCTCAAAATAAAAATGTAGACATGTTCTTGTTGGAGCACAAAAACAGAATAGCAAGGTTGTCTGAGTTCACACCTTGCTAAGGCTACTAATTGAAATTGAAAAATCAAAACAATTTACAAGAAAGCAAAAGCAATTAGCAAAAGAATATAACAACAGTGAAGTTTATCACTTGGAAATGATCTTATTTGTTTCTCAGAAATCTTTATGGATGAACTTTCCTTGGAGGTGTTTCTTTTGTAATTGACTCATAGAGTTATCTGTTAGTGTTTGGTGGTAATATTTAATTTTGCTCATTTTGTTTAAAACTAGGTCCCAGGGATTTTGGCCTTTTGTGTCCTGTGGTGAGGCTGTGGAGCCCGCAGGGACTGGGGCAGGCTGTGGGACACCTGGCTGGGCTCAGCCCTGTCACACCTCGTGCAGTTCCCCACCTGCTCCGTGGTTTGAGGGACAGCTCTTCCAGAGGCCACTCAGTTTTCATTGCCAATCCTTTGCTAGCTTCTTCCTGTTTGTAAAGACACACTTTTAAAATTCCCATTTCTCCCACAAGCCAAGCAGTTATTGAAAGGACACCTAACACTATTAAATGCATTCTAAATCAACAGAAGCGGGGGGGGGGGGGGGTGGCTCAAGCAATGCCTCAGATGAGGTTGAGCAGAGCTTTGTATGCTTTTAATTTTTTGAACAGACCATTTGCAGAACCCAATCCACCAGAAGTCTTGTACAGAGTTTTATGCAAACTCAGAGATAGTGTGCTGACTTAGAAATGCCCTGGGATAGGACAGAGAGTGCTGAGAGAGAAATGGAACTGGAAACAAGTTTCAAATGATGGCCTTGCAAACAGACCAGATACTCTGGAGAAATAGAACTGTGAAAGATGCATTGCAGTAGGACTCTCATGGAGTATTTCAGATTATTGGCTTAGAAGCATTAGCAGCATTGTGTGGCCAAAGCTGACAGGCCAAGAAACACTTATAATGGATAGTAATTAGGAAATAGTTTGGCTTCTGATTGTGATGGTGTGAATTGTGACCTTCTCACCTTTCTCATGAGGCTGAAAATGAAATAAAAGTCCTTAAAATGCCTCTCAGGAGCCCCATCTCTGGGTCAGAAAAAGGGTTTTTCCAGCACACAAGGACTTCATCCTACTGCATCAAAATCAAAGCAGACCGTGAATAGTTAATGAGACAAACGGGGAGAGAGGAACACCCACTGCAGTGTGTTTGGATGAATAAAATATTATCTTCAAACCATCAGCTCCTCTCCCACCCTGTTCATTTGTGCTGCTGTTGATTGCCTGGAGATTCTCAGTCAGTTCCTGGAAAAATCTGGGCTTTTGCCTTATTTGTTTTCTCTATTGCTCCTAAAATGTTTTGCTGTTTTCAGTATTTATGGTGTGATGTCTCTCTGACTGCCATCATTATCAAGACTTATGGCTTATTGCTATTGATATAAAAATTTTATTTTCATGTTGGGGTAATTTAGGCTGGGAGAGTTTCTGGACCAAGGCTGAATGGATGTTCCATTCTGAAAGACTGCAGTTTTCCCATTAAAATATGGGTGTCTCTCAGCACAGAGGATCTAGCTGACCTTTGACTGGAAAATTTCCATGGATTGTTTTCTGCTAGAAGTGCCTTTCAGTGAAAGATCTAATAACTTATAGCTTACTGGAACTCTCCTGATTTGCTCTTCTTGAGGCTGCAAATCTCATTTCAGAAGTCTGGGGTGCCTGTAACTTTCATTTTACATTATACTAAAAAAAAAAAAAAAAAAAAGAATGCTACTGTTAATGTTTAGTCTTTAAAGTTTCATTGACTAAAGAGAACTACATTGACTCAAAGCAGTTGGAAATCCCTTCTTACTTAGTTGTGATGCTGTCAATTAATAGGTAAGAATTAAGTCTTCCTGACCCAGGACTTCCTCTGAGTTGTACTCAGTTTGTAGCTGAGATTCCCAACAGAGGAGGGTGAGAATACAGGGTTTAGACTGCACCTTGGGATTTCAAAGATCTAAGTCTTGGAAGCAAAGAATTAAATCTAGAGTTCATAGGGTACAGGGCTTAAATTCCTTTTTTTTTTTTTTTTTTCTCTCTCTCTAAATGTATCTTCTGTTTGCTTGTGTCAGTGAGAGGGAGAGAGTGGCCTCTCCTGGGAGGTGGGATGTGAAGGTTTGGACCTTTTACAGTAAAACAGAGCTCAAAATTAGGCCTTTGAGTCTTTAAAACTGTCTCTAACCCCCATAACTGTACTGTTCCAGCAGCACTTCCCTGGATCTTTGTCCTGTTAGCTCATTTCTCCAAACCCTCTCTGCCTTAAAAAGGCTTCTGAGCAGCATTGTGCATTTCTAACTCATGCCCAGGGGCGGGTTCTGAGACTCCTCATCTCCTGGGGCTGATCCATCTGTGGGTCTAGACAGTGTTGTGGGTTTTCAGTCCTGCTCTGAGGTGATGCTTGTGCCCTGTGAAGGGCTGTGCACACCCCAGCCCCTGCTCAGGACTCCAATTTCCATTGCACTGAAAATTGGCGATGCAACAGTGTGAGCAACTGCAGTGTTTGTGCCCTTTGTCTGCCATTTGGCCTTCCTGCGCCTTCATTGCCAAAAACGTTTTTATTTACAGACTCAACCTTGAATACCACAATGTGTTTGGTACCAGGGTAATACAGCCACTATAAATTCATTATCTACATTGTGATGAACTCAGCTGAACTTTTATTCACCATCCCAACCACAGTCTTTTAAAAGAAACCATTCAAGCTGGAATGGGCACAAAGAGGTGCTACCAGTACGATTAGGAAACAATTGAGCATGCAAGGTTTTTTCCAAGAAATTTTCTTGCTCACATCCCAGTTCCTTGCAAATACCAGAAAAGGTTCAGGTGTTTTAAATGTGTGTTTTCTTTCTGACATGTAGGTGAAATTACTGTAACAAATTTGTGGTTTTTTCCCCTACAAGGCCTTTATACTTTTTCCTGTTTCTGTCATAATAGCCCTGGTAAGCAACACAGCAGTGTGGGATAGGTGTGATACCTCCTACAACAATTGTGCTCCCACACAAGTCATTTTAGGGTGTGCAAAACTTCTTTCCCTTACTGCTTCATCTAAATCAATACTGTAATCTGTTTTGTTTGAGAGACAAGGGGCATAATCCTAGTTATTGTACTGTGTGGGCAATTTAGCCAGTGATTTAATAAATATCGCACAAAATTAAATTTAATGCAAAGGTAGAATTCAAACTTGACATGGTTATTGAATATATACCTGCATGTCAAGTGGAATGAGATTTGCCTGGCAGGGAAGAAAATAGAAACCAGCTTTGTGGGTAGTGAGAATTTGGAATTAGAATTTTAGTGAGAGACAAAATTATTATTCAGCTCTTAACGTGGCCTTCCCTTTGAAAGAATCTAGAGGATCTTTGGATATGTCCTTGTGGAGAAACAAGAAAAGGTTTAGTCAGTTCTTTTGGGGGAAAGTAAATGAATTGCAATCAGGAAATCCCATAATTGTACTGCGACTTATAGGGAAACTGCCAGGTGCTTCTGTGATCTCTGTTTCTAAGAATGGGGGTTTAGAGCAATAACTGCATTGATTCACACATTTTATAGACAATTATGGCATACATAGGGGGCAAAGAAAAGATATTACCCCTACTGCCCAATGAATGCGAGCCATAAAACGATGGAGATCATGAATGCCAAATTTGTATGGAAAGCATCGGGAATTAGTTACCCGTGTGTGCTCTGTGTCTGAACCTGAGGTAGTTGCTGAACAGGGAAAGGAAAACTGTGCAGCACCCAAAGTATCTCAGGCTGTCGATTAGCAGTCTGGTGGCTCAGCTGGCCATTGCAGAACAGGTAAAATGTTCTGTCTGTAGATTTACTGTGCAGGCATTTCCCTGGCCTAGGAGGATTCTCTCTGCCGAAGTCTCCAGTAACACAAGATTTCTGTGGGTAAATGCTCATTTCTAACCACTAATAATGAAATTATTTATGGATATAATCCATAAATAATGGTAATGGAATTAATTATGGCTATAATCATTCTGTTTCTTCTCTGTGATGTAAGGTTTAGTAGAAAATCGTGTGTTTTTGCGGATTCTAGGTTTTGGTTCTTGATTTTTCCTGCCGATGTTATTCCATGTTGTGTCATTTGTGCCCCTTGGGAATAACTGGTGTCTGCCTGTTGAGAGGCTGGTCCATCTTTATAAATACGGCCCAGCTGGTAATGGTATTTGAATCTTCTTTGGTGGATTTTTTTTCCCGTTCCTAATAACAATTAAATGCACCACTTTGTGTTTTTAAATGTTATTGTCCGCATTCAGCACTCGCATGCTCATGTTGGTACTGCTGAACTTTAAACTTCCATATTTAATCCTAAATATCAATTTGATCATCCCTGTCCAACATTTCCAACACTTTGTACACGTTCTTTCCCTTGAGATGAACTTTCTCAGGGAAATTCTGTGGCTGTCCCTGGTTTCTGTAGGTTACAGGATGCACTTGGAACAAATAAATTTTCAATACTTGTAGCCAAACCCCATTTCAAATAAAAATAAAGGCCCCATTTCAAATAAAAACCTGGTGGCTTCTGTAAATGGAGACAATGGAATAAATTTAACGTGCTTGGCCTATGAAAAGCCTGTGAATTCAGTGGGTAAATGCTCATTTCCATTTATCTAACCACAAATAACAGAATTAATTACAGATATAATCACTATGTTTCTTCTTTGTGATGTAAGGTTTAGTAGAGAACCACGTGTTTTGGTTTTGTTTGTTGGATTTTTCAAGAAACCTTGCAAAATGCACCTCCAAAAATAATCCCGTGTTTTTCATAATGATTAATCCACTATTTGCTCTCAGCTACCACTAGCCAAAATTTGGCTTCTGTGGCTGATAGAAAGCAGAAAAGAAGTGTCTACTCTGAGGCAGAATTGAGAGAAAACAATTTTGAAGAAATAAGGTTTTGGCAGCAAATCTTCCTGTCATGTTTTCCTGGTGAAGTCTTAATAAGAATCTTTTTTTAGAGGCAAGCAAGTGGGATGGCGGCCTGGGCTGGCACAGCTGGGTCGTCCAAAAGGCCCTGAGGGAAAATACCAGTTTTGGTGTCAGTACTTACATGAAGAAGAGCTGCATCTTTAGAATCTCTCTATATTAATTACATTAATTCTGTCTGCTTCATGTTTTTATTTTGAAATCTGTTCTTCTTTAAGTAAATCATTACAAGGGCAACTCTTTCCAGGCTCACTGTGTATTACATAATAAATATGTAATATTTATGTATTATGTAATAATTATAGGTTTGTCTCTTGTAGTTCCAGTCTGAACTTGGCCAGCTCTTAAGAGAAACCAAATTTCTCCCCTTGTGTTGGGAAGTCTGCTGTCACTCTTTCCTGCTCAGCTGTCCGTATTTTATGCCCCTTAGTCTGTTATTATGGTATAATTTCAATTTTCTTAAATTTGTCCTTAAAATAAATTTATTTTTCTTTGTTTTTATTTCTACCTCAAAAGCTCTTGGGATAGTTTTTTGTTTGTTTGTTTGGGGGATTTTTTTGGGTTTTTTGGTTGTTTTGTTTTGGGTTGCTTTTTTTGGGGGGGGGGTGGGGTTTTTTGTTGTTGTTGGGTTTTTTTGGTGGGTGGGTTGTGGGTTTTTTGTTGTTTTTTTGGTGGGTGGGTTTCTTTGTTTTTTGTTGTTGTTGGGGTTTTTTTGTGGGTGGGGTTTTTTTTGTTTTTTTGGTTGGTTGGTTGGTTGGTTGGTTGGTTGGTTGGTTGGTTGGTTTTGGCGTTTTTTTGGCATAAATTTGTAATCTGAGTTTTGGTAAAAAAAAAAAAAAAAAAATCCCCAATGAAGTTTTGTTTCCTTGACTGGGCAGAATCAGGTGGGACAAGGGAAGGGAGCAATAAGGGCTGTGCTCAGCTGAAGTGACAAATGCAAATCCTTCTGTTACCTTGGATCAGAAAGGGCTCCCCTGAAGGGTAACTCGAGCAGTGGCTGCATTACGGCGTCAGGTGCAAAACCTTTAATGGAGAGAAATTGCCTCCACTAATCTATTTGTCAGTAGGAAGGGGAAGTAGAAAACTATATATAACTTTGAAGCTGAAAGGTTTTGCCCTTCTCCAAAAGAATAAAATAATATAGCACTGAATAATGGCTTTGATTCCAGTTTTAAATTAGAAATCCAATTTGTTCTTATGAGCTCCCTACTCTATTTCTTACTACTCTCTCAATTCTGCTGGGTGACATTGGGAGATAAAGCAGAATTTGCAAGATTGAAATAGGTAAATTTTTCTTAAAGGTAGACTGAGACATGTCCAGAATGATGTATTATAAATTGTATTTCATTTATTAATAAATGCCAAGTATGCCCAGATAAGATAATTGAGTTTTATGCTTAGAGATGTGTTAAATGTAGGTGCCAAATCAATTCTTTTCATAATTAGTGTTACCTGTTCTGGGAGCTGAAAAATGGGATTTTTTTTAACCCGTCTGAATACAGTATTGTGTTCTGACCATATGAACACGTGCAGAGGAAACAGAATTGGCAGGGGGGAAAATGCTGTTAAAATAAGTGATTTATATCATTTGGAACCATTCTTGGAAAAGGGTCTCCTACAGAAGTGTTATTTAATAATTTATCTCTGTTTAAATTGGGATTTGTCTGCTGTGTTGCGTGCTCATCAGGCCCCAGGGCGGGAGGGATGAAATGAGTCAGGGCACAATTCAGGTTATGAAAAACTCTGCCAAATGGCGCTTCCACAGTTTAATGAAGTAGAGATCTTCTCAACAGTGAGATAAATAAAATTTATTACCTTCTTCTTTAAATTATTTTTTTTAAAGGAAAACAGTAGAGAAAGAGTCCAGGTTCCCGTCTTTCCCTTCTGAGAATCCCATTTGCATTCAGAGAGCTAAAATCTTGGAGGGTGGCTGGAAAGTCAAGTGCAAGTGTTAGAGACTGGCATCAAAACATATTTGGTACAGGAATATAAATTGCTTCCATGAAAATGGAAGTATTTATAGCGAATATTCCAGAGGAATTGTATTTTTTAAGTTTTGAGTTATCAGTACTCTCTTGCTCATGGGACTTCAGAGTCCTTCACTTCCTGCTATCCATAAATCCCATTCTTGCATTTGGTAACACAAATTAAATGGATTCCTTTCTCTCCCCTGCCGCATAAAACCTTCACCCTCTTCTCATTGCCTAAAATTTCCACTTTGCAAAAACATCATTTCAAAACATGAATCCTATGGAGATACAATTGAGTCGGAACTATTCCTTATCAAAGACCTCACCATTTATTGTGGCTAAAGTGTTTTATATTAATGTGTAGAATACTCTGCTACACGGACAGCAGTGTAAACATGGGGATGATGACAGGACCACAGCCAGTGGGGTCCCTGTGGGAATTTCCCAAGTCTCCAGCTCTTGAGGCATGTCCTGAGCCAGTTTTTGTTAATTTCTGGGTGAAATATATATGTTTAATTTTAAATATTTACCTTCCTGCATGGAAAATGTTTTGATACTAAGGCACAGGAATTGACACTGAAGGATACTCAGGATGAATCAGACCAGCATTCAATGACAGAACACACATTTCATCTTCCAGAGGACGCAGTCTGGACAGGAAATTGCAGAACGTTATAGTTCAACAGGAGATTAGTTTGGAAACTGAGGTGAATGTAAGGGGTGTGATGAGAACCTCTCTATGCTTTTTTTTAAAACATGTTTTATCTAATAGCACAGTCTGTACTCCAGTGCCTGGAAAGGGAAAGATGCCATTCCCAGGGTAAAGAGTGACTGTTCTTGAGCAGTGTGTGGAAAATAGGAGGGAATTCCTGGGTGATTCAGGATATATCTGTGAGGCCAGGGACAGACAAGTGCAGATGTGTCTGAAAAGAAATAATTTTGGGCCTTAGCAGAAGGACATTGATTTTCTTTCTCTTGAGGTAAGAATACCTACACTGAATTTTTTCCTATCTCCTCAAACCTGAGAAGCAAGCGAACCATTTCAGCACGAGCTGTGTGATTCAGGAACTCAACAAGGGTGATGTATTCACCTTTTGGCCAGAGTGAGTGTGAAGGCTTTCTCCAGACTGCAGAGAACAGCCAGAAACCCCTGAGTTCAGAGTCAAGCACCTGGCTGAACATCCTTTCCCACCTTTCAGGGGGTTCAGCAGCTCCTGCCAGCGTTCCCACTGCCTTCCCGAAGGTTTGCTGTGTTCCTCTGCATGCTGGGATCAGCCTGGAGGCGGGCACCCAGGGGCACACATAAGGAAAAACACTTAGCTGACAGAATTATCCCTTTTTCAAGGTAGAATTTAATGAAGTCCAACATGCCCAGCTGGAACTCTGTGCCCTGTGTCACCTTCCACTCCAGAGACCTTCGTCACTCTCCAGAAGGATTTCTGCTCGTGGAACCCCAGAACCACAGAATCCCATCGTTCCAGGATGCTTTGGGCTGGAAGGGACCTTAAACCTCCTCCAGTTCCGACCCCTGGTGTGCTTCACTGTCTGCTCGGAGAATTCCCCATCAGTGCCTTCGCTCCTGCAGATGAATTGTCCTCTTTGCCTCACTTTCATCGCACATGGGTAAATTCCCCCCCTGACATCCCTGATATGACATCCTTGCTAATATCTGCTGTGCTTAGATACATCCCTAATGTAAATTATTAGCCTTTAAGTGCTGGCAACGTTAGCATATTGTTGCTGTAGGCTAAGTGTAATTCTTTTAATCTTGATGGTAATTTCCTGGTTAAATATTTTAAATAAATACATTTAAATAAATAACTTTGTACGAGGAATATTAATCATATCGCCTTAGCAGTATATTTGGATATTCGGTTATTTCTGACTCTCTAGTTTTTAACTTTTATATTTGGAGTCTAATCTGGCAAAAGAGATTGTGCCTCATTAGCAATCGTGTATCTTAATCATCTTGGTTTTTATTGGTTTCAGTGTACGTAGTGAAAAATGAGGTAGGGTTTGGAAATCTGTTCTTCTCAGTGATAATCTGTAGGCACTGAGGGATGACAGGAGACCTTCTACTCTCTGAGCACAGTATTTCAGAGTATTTTGAAACACAAAACTGGGGCAGAAACGCAAGTTTCATGCCAATGTCTTTCACCTGTTAAAAATAAAAGTGAATAGTTAGACGTGGCTGAGATATTATTTACGTTCTAGTGAACTGCAATTGTAACACAATTGTTTTTATTATAGCCAGGACACTCCTGAAACAAAGGGGTTTCATCTCAATTTTTGCCAGCATTCACAGGAACTTGTTTTGATGATTCTTGGCACAGTTTCATTGATTTCAGTGCAGGTCAGAGAAAACCAGACAGGTTTTCAGCAAAGAGCCAGCTAGAGTGGATGATTTCTCACAGACAATGACAGTAATCAGCTTTCAAATAGTCAGGACAAAATCAAAGGATGGAATCTGAGTTTAATTGTATTTTTGGCCTTGGCATGGAGGATTTCATGAAGGGTGGAGTGAGGAGTAATGCGTGAGGGGATTTTCATTTTCCCTTGGGTTTTTTATGTCAGTGCAGATCTGCTGTGGTTGCTTTTCCTCTTCCCTTCATGAACTCCTCATGGTTTTTAGGCTGACCTGCAAAATGTGAAGTCTTTCCTGCTTGGAGAGGTTTCAAATGCAGGGATGGTTTCTTTATACTCATTTCCGACTTTTAAGGAAAAAAAAAAATTAGAAACCCTAGAATTTTGAAGTACAACTTCTGGATATTTGCTCCTTTGTACCCCACCTTCAGGTGCCTCTCTGATGCTGGCTCTGTTTGAGTCTCACCACAGCTCCAGGGTCTTGTGGAGAACTGTAAAATCTGGGTTTTTAGAGTCATCTGTGCTGTTTTTCCTCATTTTAGTGCTCTCCTCATGAAACCTGGTGGAGCTCAGGTTGTTACAAAGGAGTTAAACTGGGACACCATGGAGATAGTTTCTTTTTTATGGTATCACTGCCCAGATATGGAACAACTCAATAGTTTCAGCTTTATTTTTTCACATAACAAAATGCTAAATTTCCCTAAATGTCACCAAAAAAAAAAAAAAAAAAAAAAAAAAAAAAAAAAAAAATCCTCCTACTGGAGGAATTAAACACATACATTGCATATTTTTATAGATTCCATAGCATTTTGATATTTCCTCTGGCTTAATTTTATGTCTTTTTCATCTTTTTGTCCTATTTTTCTGGCTTCTCTTTTTGCCTTGTATCTTTGTAATAATGCAATTTGAATTTCTAGTACCCCTCCAACAAAATTTTCAGAAAAACCCTGCACTTTGTAAGGTCGGAATGGAAGTTCTTTAAAAGTTAATTTTTGAAAAGCAATTTGTTCCAATCAGCTCTGTATAGATGACAATTCCCTTGGCTCCGTGTCTGTCTTACAAATATTCATATACAATTATCATCACTTACAGTTATCAAATAATATTTGTTCTCTCTGTTCCTGCTATGTGGAAATTTTGAACTCTCCTGTTTGGGAATGTTTTATTTGTGACTAATTCCACAACCCAGCTGAAAGCTCCCACACTGCCAGAACAGCAGACCGAAACACACTTTGAGTGAGAAACTGAGCAGAGAACCTTTCAGGAGCTGTGAAGAACAACTGGAGAAGGTTTGCACAGCATTTCATTCTGAGCAGTGGATGCCTTCCAGCAGCAAAATGCTGGCTCCAAGCTCTGTTTTGCAGTTTTCAGTTAAATCGAGGGAAGGAAGCCAATAATGCTGCTTTTTATAAAACTTTCAGAGTGTTGAGTAGCGCAGAGAAACGAATTGGAAGAAACATCTTCTCACTTAGGATAAAAACAGAGAGGGAGAACTTAGAAACAGTGGGCAACTTAAAAAAAATCTGTTGAGCCCAAGCCTGAGACAGCTCCAGGGCAGAGGAATAATGAGAGGCCAGGGGAATTCTGTGGCATTTCTGTCACGCTGGGGTTGACCCCTGATAAGATGCCAGGGGAAATCCTGGAGTTCACAGGATCTGCCCAGCAGAGTCTGTGCAGAGTGGACTGCAACAACCCCAACAACTCCACCCAGAGAAGGGGTGGAGCAATTCTAATTCCCCCGCAGCACCCTGGGTCACATTTATCTCATTATTAGATTTTCTTTTGGCATTTCAATGGGTCTGTGGCACATTCTCAGCACTCTCGTCCTGGCTGGCACCTGCTCTGCCGGGATCTGACGACACCAGACCTCAGAGAGAAACTGCTGCTGGCTATGAACGTGGTAATTGTTATTAAATAGATAATTGTTGTGGAACAGATAATTATTATAAAATAGATAATTGTTATGAAACAGATAATTGTTGTGAAACAGATAATTGTTATAAAGTAGATAATTCCAGAAATGCAGGCTTGTACTGGTGTTTAACAGGATTCTGGGCACTCCAGCATTAATTAGCCGCTGTCATTAGGCTGCTGCCTCTCACCACAGTCTGACAGCAGAAATGGGGCAGTTTGGAATATGATGATGTCAAAAAAGCATTTGGGTACAGCATTATTTAGCTTTAAAAAATGAGTTTTGGTACAGCACATTTAAACCCACCCAAACCATATCTGCAGAAGTGATTTAAAGCCTGTATGAGTCTTTTTCCATTAATTTTTCAAGAGACAGGCAAAGTGGATAAATTATCTTCAAATTGGAACTTAGTTGTCTAAGTAACTTGTTACTTACTCAAACTTTTAATTAACTAAACTGTTCTCTTTATAATTCATATTGAGCAATTTCCTGCAGCAGTATTTTACAGGTGAAAACCCGTGGATTGCTGATTTACGGAATGAGAAATAAAACATGAAGAGAACGACTTGTAAAAAGATTTTAATTTATTGTTTTTTCATTTCACTTGAGGATGCCCTAATTTTTGTCTGTCCAATTCCAACTTTCCCTAAAAGCATTATTTTACAAAAAAATTGACACACATACCATCACATTCTTAAGCTGTAAAGTTATTTTAAGGAATTTCAGGATATTCTACATGGGAAAAATACCAGCTCGAGCACTAGTTATAAGGATTTTATTAAGATGCCAAAAAGAAATATTTTAGTAAAAAATAACACTAATATGTTAAAAACAAACAAACAAACAAAAACCACAAGAAAAAGAAAAAGAAAAAGAAAAAGAAAAAGAAAGAAGAAAAAGAAAAAGAAAGAAGAAAAAGAAAAAGAAAAATAAAAGAAAAAGAAAAGAAAAAGAAAAGAAAAAGAAAAGAAAAAGAAAAGAAAAAGAAAAGAAAAAGAAAAAGAAAAAGAAAAAGAAAAAGAAAAAGAAAAAGAAAAAGAAAAAGAAAAAGAAAAAGAAAAAGAAAAAAGAAAAAGAAAAAGAAAAAGAAAAGAAAAAGATAATAAGGAAATTCTCAAAAGAGCAAAAGTTTGAAGAGGTCTTGCAATGCCCCCCGAAGAAATGCTGGTTCTTTGAAGTACCAAAAGCATCTCTTCTTCACATAACCTGTAGTTTCTCCTTATTTGTTTTATCTTTAGAGATGCATTTCTACTGCATTACATTGCATTCTGAACATGGTTTATATTTCCAGAAGAACCTGAGCATTTTCTCTGAAATGGCTTTTGAAATCCACCTGAATTTCCATTGTTCTTGTGATGATCTCAGGAGAAATGAACTCAAGTCGCCACGAAAAGGGAAATTTCCATCATATTGCTATAAATTTTAAGTCCATTTTGTTTCATGGAGTGTTATTAAAAATGGTCAGAGTTATATCATTCCAGTAAGAGAAAATTACTCGTTTTTGCCACCCAATCCTGCACTGCCAATTTAACCCTTCCTCAGCTCCTTCACAAACACACACTTGAGGTAGATCTGGTTGGATTCTTTGGGGATTTCCCTTCTAAAGGTCTGACATTTCCTTCTGTAATTTAGTTTGGACTGCCTCCAGCTTCTTATCACTTTGTAAATGTCAGATTTGCAAAATACATACCGAGCTTTATGTGAACAATTTAAGTTTGTGTCGTCTAATAATTCTATCATCCTTACACACTCCAGTCTTTGGGTTTTCGCACTGTTTGTATTCCAGCCCTTCTGGTTTTCCCATTTCTCCTCACACCCCTCCACTTGCTGAACTTGAATTTAATATGCGTGGTATTTTCCCTGACACCTCTCTTTGTCGTGTTTATCTCAAAGCCAGAGGAGAATTTTGGTGAGGAGGAATCTCCAGAGGTCTCCAGGCACAGTCTAAACCTGCACTGGAGAGTCCACAAGGAGAAACACAAAAATCTTTGTTTCTTGTGTAAATGGTGATTTTTAACAACAGGGAATTTTAAATTAATCACATTAATCTCATAATAATGCTACCTGGAGACTTCAAATTAGGCATTAATAGAAATAAATTTTGATATATTACTTAATTTAGAGTTGGAAAATCAGGCAAATAAGATGTGATTATGATACAGTAAATAAAACATTGTTCTGTGTCAATTAAAAGACTATGTAACATTCTTAGGTGCTAATAATGAACCATAATGCAAATGGAGTAGACTAATAAAAATTATTCTCCAAATTCTCTCTGTACCAACTGAAGAGCAGATAATGGCAACATCAAATGTATTTTCCTTATTTTTTTCTTAATGCACTTACTACTGTAATGTCTGAACATTTACGCATTTAGAGGTAATAAATAACTTTAATTTCATAGAAAGATGGAGCTTCCACTTCAAGGTGGCATTTTTAAGCAAATAAATATAATAGATTTTTGTGCTTGCTTTATTACCTAAGTGCCTCTTTATCTGTTATATACTTGACGTGCCATTTGCTGCTAAGTTATTGATAATTGTATAGACATTTTTATAATGACACAGAACAAAACACAATTGTGCAGAGTTTGCAAGGGGCTGGTGCAACATAAAACATATAATGAGCGAATGGATTCGAATTAATCACTGAATTAGTGAGGAAAAAAGAAGGAGGCTTGGAAGAAGATGCCATAAAACTCTGTTCCCTTTAGTCCTGGGAAGGCTGTGGATGAAGCAGCATCATTTTTCAGGTGTTGGTATCCTTTGTGTTTGTTTCTTTTTGAAGACTTTTTTTTTATTATTTCTGCAGAAGTTTTTCTCTGACCCCACTCTCTGCTCAGAGAGAACACGTTTCAGACTGCACAAATTTTGAGCAACAGAGCCAGTCCTGTTTCAAAAAGGGAGGAGTTGAAAAGATGTAAATAGATGTAGAAATGTAAATAAATGTAAGGATGTGAAGGGAATGGATGTACAGGGGATAGATGGGGGCTGTGCAATTTTTCTTTCACAATTAACTAAATAGGACCACTCTAAGTGCCTAGTGTTTGCTCAGCTTTAGTTTTAAAAATACCTTGGGTTATCTTTCTTCTGAAATGCCAGTAGATGAAGAATTATTTTGTTGTATCGTTGTATCAGGGTAGTGGGTTGGCCTGAAAAATTGAGTAAAAGCTGACGCTGTCTGCAACATGTAGGAAAGAGGTGGATTTTGAGGCTGTGTCCCACCAACAGACACATTTTCTTCCAGTTGTTACCCACCTCTGTCTTTTAATGATTATGACTAGGGAGGCAGAAAAATTCTGCTTTTCCTTCTCCTTTCTGAGCTTTCAAATTCATTTTGCCCCAGGCAAAAAAAAAAAAAAAAAAAAAAAAAAAAAAAAAAAAAAAAAAAAAAAAAAAAAAAAAATTCTTAGGTTTTGGTTGATATTCTGTGCTATCAAAACTCCAAAAAATAAAGCGCAGTTGGGGGGGATCAAGGAATTAAAGCAGCCCCAACTGTTTATGGGTTTTTCCAGTGACTCCTGATGTCCTGATTTCCCTGCCAGTGCACCCAGAGCAGCTTGGACCAAGGGCTGAAATCCTGAAATCATCCCCATTCCCAGTCTCCAGCACCTTTCACTGGAGCTGCAAGGAAAGAGCTGCAGCTTGATTAAACCTCTTTGGGATTCTATTTCAAGCCTACAGCTCTGAAAGTTGAGTAATAATATAATGAGTAATTAAACATGTGAATTGAAAGGTGAACCTTGCACCGTGGGCTGAATCTGTTCAGGTTTCGCAGATCGTTTGAGAGGGAAAGGTCATTTATTAGCAAGTTCTTTTTTTTTTTTCTCTCTGTTAGGTTTCAAGAATCAAATACCAGCCTAAGAAAGGGATAATTTTATAGCTCACTTCTGGAATGAAAACCACCATTTCCAATTGTATCTGAAATGATTTCAGTAGTGAGTGTAATCACACTTAGTCATTTCCATAGGCATTTTGTACAGGTTGGAGTGTCTAGAAAAGTGTTTATGTTGATAAAGGAAAATAAATGCCGTGTCCTACAATTGTAATATTTCATCCAGATAAAATGTAATAATGGGTACAATATGAGATGAAAAATATGAAAAAAATACATCTTCATTATGACAATCTTGAGGGTACCAAAAAAAGGGAGCATTTTAAAGATACTATGTCCTCTGGATACCTGCAGTGTGTTTAACTTTACAGTGGCACAGTTTAAGAGTTTGAAAATTTGATGTGATTCCTTAAAAGCAGTATGTTTGGGGATATTTTTCCCTCTTTCCTCCCCCCTCAATATTTGAATATTTGTATGGGATTTTTTTTTTTTTTTTTTTTTTGCAGGTAAGAAAATAGTTGGAAGGACAAAATCAAGGTGCTGTTTTTGCAGGTCCTGGTTGGTTGGCTTGACCTACACGGTGTGTTTTTGCGAGGGCATTGCAGTAAATTTTCTTTTCTCAGGGGTAAGTTCCTTCAGCGGCACACAGGAGAGCTGCGGGCATAAATCCTGGGAATGCCAATGGAATGGTGGAACCTTCCCTCTGCCAACAGAAACTCTGTCACAAGTCTCCATGTGACAATTCCTTTATATTTGATGCACTTCAGTAATAAGTGAGATCTCTATTACACTGAAATTCTCTCCTCATATTCACATCTGTGCTTATGGCAAACACCAGAGGGAAGCAAGGCATAAGAGGTTCTAATTTTCACCTTTGTATTTATATGAATTGAGGAAACTTTCTAATACCAAGTTTTGCTAAGAACAAATCCGGCAACAAGGTCATTTTGTGTCTGAAAAGAATTCCTGTAACTTGAAAGTGCTCAGTCTGTTATAAAAGAAAAAGTTCTATATGAATAAGTCCCAAATTTAGGAAGTGAATATGATGACTTTTTAGTTTGCTTTAATTTCTGGTTTAGCCCCACCTGGCAACAGCCTTGCAGGATCTTCTTTCCTGTAAATTTGGGAAGCTTTGCTTCGAATATCAGTGATTCTGTGTGTGGTGATTGCACTGTGCAACCAAATTGCTCATATTCACTGAGCAATCCAGGTAAATCATTATATTCTGTGCAGAAATCGTAGCTTAGAATTAAGTTAACAACCCTTTATTCAGAACTCCCTCTGCCAAATTCACAAAGTCAATTTGGCACTGAAGACAACAAACATTATGACTGGGTGTCATGGAAATTTGGCTCCACAACAGAGAGGTTCTTGCAGCTCATTTTCACAGCTCAGGCCAGGAGCTGTGGCTGAAAGGATTGAAAATCTGGTCCCTGTTTGGTGAGAAGATCTGCAATTCCCCACTCAGCCCCTGCCAGTTTGATGCCTAAGCCACGGGAATCCAGTCGTCAGTCAGTTTATCGAATAGGAATTAAATTAATCCTTAATAAGTTCTGATGGTGGTGGTGACTCAGAACATCTGGCAGTTAATTGGTTCTGTGAATTCTGTGTAGTTTAAAATAACTTTTAATGTGATTTCTTATACGACATCTGGGTCTGGAGTGCAACTTCAGTAGGGTATGCTGGATCTCCTTCATAAAACATCCACGGTGGATATCCGTGAGCATGGGAAGTTAAAACTCCGACCACTTCTTTTCTGTTGATTTAAACTTCCACTTTCTATTGATGGGACTGTTTGTATTTTAACAATTTTCAGCCAGCATCAGATTACTACACCATCAACCACCTCTGAAAATAAATGAAGGTAGGCTGGTCTGTGGTATTCTTGGAAAACTTAGTTCTCAAGTTTTCCTTTTTCATCAACCTCTTCTAATTTAAGATTATCACATCTCAACAGAAGAAGTATGAGAGTTTTGCTCTCTGCAGGCATTTCTCTGCTATTTTTCAATAGCTCTAAGCTTAGTCAGTAATGTAAATAAAGTCATACTTTAAAAGCTGTGACGATAATGATAAGTAAAAAAAAATCATCCAGCACAATTTTTATCCCCATCACAACCTAGCGGTGACTCCCTACATGAATTCTTTCATCTGGATTAGCACTTGTGTTGTTGTTAGAGAATAAATTATTATTAATGCAATCTGATACAAAGTTTACCCACCCTTACAAAAATACATTTCCTCTTTGGCCCTTCCTGGCCCCTCATGTGTAGAACAGGCTCAGTTTTCACAGGGACAGTTGTGGAAAGAGAAAAGCTTCTCCAGCCTGGGGAATGCTTGGATAGGAGCATTGTTAGAAACAAAACCAATTTATCAAATGGCCCAGCTGTTCACTGGATGTTAATAATGATCCTTTTTATTTGGGTGTTGTTTGGTATTTATAGCTAATTAACTCCTTTCTACACTACCCAGCAATATGCCTTTAGAGAAAATTGATACAGATTGAATTAGAAGCTGTTAAATATAGAAAAATAGTCAGTTAATTTACTGTAAAACAGTTATTAGCAAAGCACTGAGATATATTTTCAGGTGGTTTTTTTCTGTTACTCTGTCTTGTTTTTTTTAAAAAAGAATACTTAAAGTGCTGACTATAAAAGCTTTCACAAGTTACAGAAACTCCGAAAATATAATTTGCTTATTATTAACTTTGAAGAAATGAAATAATTCAAGGTGAGATTAAGAAACTGTTTCCACTATTAATGCTGAAGTGTTGATGTACAGGTAATGTTCTGTAGCACATGCATTAAAAATTTCAGCTAAAGGAAATCCTTTGTGGTTTTTCCTCTTCCTTTCCTTTGAAGGGAGAAGGTTTTGTTTCAGAAAAGAAGAATTCTGGCATTGTCACTTAAATGTACTGAAATGAAGAATGCTGGTTTAGGAAATAGCCTTCCACTGGAGATGGAAATAATTTGGAAATTATTTGCTGAATGTTTGTTTGCAGAGCAAAGGCCCCAGCTGAATTCCATGGTAATATTCTGTACATGCCTTCCCTCCACAGGCTTTGGAATTTAGGTTATACAATTTTGGAATATCAGTTACTACTTATTTTGGAGGACACTACCAATTAAAGGAAATTAACAGAACTTTTAAAGTTTCTGAGTAGGAAAAATCCTCAGATAATTTGGATGCCCGAGTAGCTGTAAACCACTTTGTTTGTTTGTTTGTTTGTTTGTTTTTCTTTCCAGTAAACTTTTCGAACCAAAATTATTTATTTCAGTTTGATGCTTCAATTTTTCCAGAAATGACAATTTGGTAGGGACTAATAAATTTTTTTTCTTTCATGTGGTTATTTTGGACTGATGGATTTTCTGCTTCTTTTTATTCTTAGTTCTTTCTTGCTGTACATCCCTAGTAGAGGCACTTTAGGGTCAATGTTCTACAGAGATTGCTACATTTATACAGTCTTGTGAAATGATGTCTTGCAGTTTTCCCATTTGTAAAATACGTGATAAAACTGCTCATATAAGTACTCTGGAACCTTATTGTTTGAAAGCATTTGTTAATCTTTAGAGGAGTCTTTCTTCCCATCACAGATAACAGATGTAAGGGACAGGAGGCCTTGGTGCTGATTTGGTTTATCGGTAATGAGCCTCTTTCAAAACTCATTTTGGAGGAACACATATGTGATTTCTTCTCTTGTGATATCCCTGGGCAGATGAGGTGGGGTGGGGAAACAGAGCAGGAGAGAGAAATCTGCTCCTGGGAGATTCCTGCCCCTGGCAGCCCCCAGCCTTCAGCCCTGCCCTGCTGGTCCCAGGTGGGAATGTCCTGCTGCTCCCAGTGATGCTATAAGTTTTATCTTCCATGTGTTTCATGTTCTGTGCTGCCCAGGGTGCAGCTCTGAGCTCACACTCAGCGTCACTCAGCTCTCGGCACACAGCAGGGACACAAAACAAATCCTTTTCCTGCTGCATACCAAGGACAGCTTTCAGCCCCAAAGCACAAACAGCGGTGGCTGGAGGGAGGAACGAGAGGGATGGGACCTCACAGCCTGGAGCTGCAATTGGACAATTCAACCCCAATGTGCAAATGGACCAAAACTGATCAAAGTGTGAGACCTCATGACCCTTTGTCCATTTTGTGACCATTTTGGGTCCACCTTGGGTGTAGCCCTGGCCAGGCTCTTGTCCTGCCCCAGGTGTATCCTGGAGGCCTTTCAATAAATATCTGCTTTATTCTCCAGCTCTGTCCAGTCTCTCTTCCAGGTCAGCCTTCCCAGGGCATCACCAGAGGGTTTTGCCTGACAGAACTGGGGCCTGGAACCTGATTTTGGCTGCTCTGCCCTTGAGTAGAATGAGAAATTGTGTGTGTGTGTCTTGTGTTCAGGCAAAATCAAGTTTCATAGAGTCCTGGAAGGGTCTGGGTTGGAAGGGACCTTAAACCCACCTCGTTCCACCCCCTGCCATGGCAGGGACACCTCCCACTGTCCCAGGCTGCTCCAAGCACTCTCCAGCCTGGACTGGGACACTGCCAGGGATCCAGGGGCAGCCACAGCTGCTCTGGGAAAATTTCTACCTTTCTATCTTGCCCTCAGTCAGTGAGACAGCACCGGCAAGAAAATTAACCCTTGTCATCCCCTGAATGTACCAAAATGCTTTTAACCCGAGTACAGTCTTTCTAGCCCTGCTCACCAGCCAGAAAATATTCAAATGTTATTCCAGTATTCAAATGGCAGGTTGTTTGTTTGTGCGTTATTTAATTCTCACTGACTTTAAGGCAAGATAATGTTTCTATCTCTGAAGTTTAATAGCACAAGTGGGTGTTAATTCCGATAGAGTTCCAGAGCAATAAAATGCCGCTAGAATTCCACTAAATAGCAAACTGCTGTAAATTTTAGTCATGCAGTGCTAGTATCAAACAGAATGAGCAGCCAGGCTGCAGATGAGAGATTGAAATCGCTTTGAACACATCTCAATTGGCAATCATTAAAGAGGCATTTCTACTGATTTTGCATCTGGTATTCACACAGAATTCCTAGTTCTGAAAATGTGGAAAATAAGTGGCTTTTATAAGGTAGATAGTCTATTGGATTTGATTGTAACTTCAGATGAAAACCCCTATCAAGAATATAAGCATGGAGAAAAATGGATTATCTCTGTAATTCTCTCTGAAAACAGAACTCAATGTGAATTTGTAAACATTGAACTACCTAGAAGTCAATGGAGAATGTTCTGCAGGTTTCAAACACCTCATTATTTTTATTTCAGGGTTGATATTTTATTTTACAGGGCTTCAAGGTTTCTACTCTCTAACCAAAGCATCAACCCAGGGAACCACTGAAAATGTCATCCTGACTTAAGAGAATGACATATTTTACTTAGAAATGTACCTTTCAGCATGTACTTGAGTCCTACATGTGTGACTCAAGTGGGTATCACAGAGGAAGGGAAATAAGGTTAAATTCAAATACTGGTCTGAAAGAAGCCTTGAGATGGAAGCAAGAGGGGGAGTGTGCTTTCCATTTAGCAATTTGGAAGTGTGGAGAATAAGGCAAAAAAAAAAAAATGAATACAGGAAGACAAACAGCGAGAAGAGCTTCTCTTTTCATTCTCTTTTAGTATGTGCCCGGGTGGGGTTTCTATTACTTGTGAATCAGTCACTACAGGTGTGTTGTCTAAAAAAGAACCAGTATTTTTTCCTTGATTTTTTTACATATAATACAACCTTTTCTGGAGCTTCCTGATCACTATTATTTGTTCCTCATCCCTTTTCATCCATAAAGTTTGATGTTTGTTGGCCAATTTCAGCCACATTTGGCAAGATACAGATCAGGGTTATGGGATCCTGTGGAGGTCTGAAAGACCGGCTCAGCCAAGATCTGACTCCAAGGCTGTTTGTTTTCCTGGGGGAAATGATGCCTTAAGTTTTATCTTTCATGTGTTTCACATTCTGTGCTGCCCAGGTGCAGCTCTGATCTCACACTCAGGGTCACTCAGCTCTCTGCACACAGCAGGGACACAAAACAAATCCTGTTCCTGCTGCACACCAAGGACAGCTTTCAGCCCCAAAGCACAAACAAGGGTGGCTGGAGGGAGGAACAAGAAGGATGGGACCTCACAGCCTGGAGCTGGAATGGGACAATTCAACCCCAATGTGCAAATGGACCAAAACTGATCAAAGTGTGAGACCTCATGACCCCTTGTCCATTTTGTGCCCATTTTGTGCCCATTTTGTGACCATTTTGGGTCCACCTTGGGTTTAGCCCTGGTCAGGCCCTGTCCTGCCCCAGGTGTATCCTGGAGGCCTTTCAATAAATATCTGCTTTATTCTCCAGCTCTGCCCAGTCTCTGTTCCAGGTCAGCCTTCCCAAGGCATCACCATCAGTTTGGAGGTGATGCCTCTCCTGAATCATGAAGCAGCAGCTGAACAGTCCAACGTGTGTGAAGCTGCAAATTAACCAGAGCAGATGCCACTCAGCAGGCTAAAAAGAAATTATTTGTACACGGGGAACGGGATGGGAGTTCAGGAAAATTAAGAGAGAGGGGATGAGGCAGCTGGAGATTGAAGAATTATAAAGGGATGGCTTGTAGATGTGGGGGAGCAGAATAAATCAGGAGTGATGCATGAACTCACAGAAGGACAGCTTTTGTTTTTTCTGCTCCTCACAGTATTAATTGCTCCTCTTTGCTTTGCTGCTCTTCACAAGAAAGCAGAAGTAAGAAAGAATTACTACATTTCAACTCAGTTGGGAGGCAAAAAGTAATTCTTAAGCAGCTCATTCATTATATTTAATAATTCTCTAAATAGTGTTTACTAGAGATTGCTTATTGTCCCGTATCCTTATATAATTCTTAAAAAATAACCAAATAAAGTGTCTTAAAATCTCTACTTCCAGAGCAGTTCTGAGGCACCTCCTTCTGGGGGAGATGTTTAGAGAGCAGGTTGCTCACATGTGCTATGTGAGCCCTTTCTTTGTGAATTAATTGGGTTGATACAGAAACATAGAAACAGATTAAGAAAACCTGCCAAGGTTTTTCCTTCCAGACTCTGTGACCCTTGTTTGGTAGGAACTTCTGTGTAGGTTTTAAGATATGTCTGTGCATTTCAGCATATCCATATTTTTAAGGCTTTGCATCAGATGGAGGAAAAGCAGGCAGTGACAAGATTTGCTGGGTGTAGAGTGTATATAATCTGACATTTTCAGGACACGGATTTTAACTAATTTACACCATCAAGCCACACTACTTAAATTCGTGACAGCAAACCATCCTCAAATTTTACATAGGAATGTCTTCATTTTACAGATCTGAGATCCATCAATTTGGTTCTGGAGAAGTTAATCTTCTTTTCCCCTTCCACATTGCGACTGAGGATCACTATTGTACTTGCTGTTAGTTCCACCTTTACTCTTTGTCATATCCAAGAGCTCACCTGGGCCTGTCAAGGCTCCTCCCTTCCACAGAGAGTCCAAGAATTATCCATGGATGGATTAAACTGGCTTTTGGTCAACAGCAGATTAGCTGGTGAGCTGGTATGAGAATTACTGAGGATAAAAATTTGCGCATATTTCAATGTATAAATTTTAAATATTAAAAAAAGCAGCAAGTGTCAAAGACGTGAAGTGTCAATAATTATTTGAAGCTTCTGAAACATGCCGTTATATGTTTCATATTTAAAACCAAAGCCAAACTCCCTTACTGATGTGTCTGTTTCCTGTTACTTAAATTTCACCCCTCCCAAGGATACTATTTGGAATTTTTCCTTAATGTGAAATTTCCTTCCAGCTTTTTGATCTGTTTGATTTATACTCCTATTGTTTTATTGGCAAATATTTTAATTGTGGTGCTGACTAAGCAGGATCGACATCCAACTTATAATGAAATGCTCCACATTTGCAGCAGCTGTTCCTCATGCACTCCTGGATGAAGATTTTCCAGGGGCCTGTGGATGCAGCAGTCACTTCCAAACATCTCCTGTACAATTCTTGCCCCCATCCTGGGCTGCAGCTCAAAGTTAACAGTGCCAGGAGCTTTGTTTTAATTGGGTTTGTGTGAAAACCTCTGAATCAACCATCCACTGCTCTTTCTGCTTATTTGTATCATTGTGAAATAGAATTTCACTCAATGTAGGCAGGTCATAACTTATGTGGACTAAAGGATGTCGTCGGACACGGCATGGATTAGCTGGGTCAGCACCAGGCACAGTTTTGTTCCTCAAAAGTTCCCTGCTAAAATGAAAAGCTTTCCCTCTGATGTGCTAAAGAAGAATGAGCAGCACTTTAGGGCATTAATTTAAAAAAAAAACAAAAACAAAAAACAAAAAACAAAACACCATTCCTCCTATTCATTCATAATATTATCTACTGTTATGATTAAAATCTTTATGCTTGTCAGGGAAAATAAAATTATACCTGTATTTTATTTTATCTAGGAAAAAACACTTGAGCTGAAACGTTGAGAAAGACAGGCACATAAAAATACCCCAAGCTGTCCAACACCAAAAAATCCCCAAAAGCTCTGCTGGCTCCATGTCTTTTCTGTTATCCCTGGAGATCCCTTCCTCAGCACGGGCCGCAGGGAGGCTGAGGGGTCAGGGCAAGGGGATTGATGTGCTCTGGGTTTGTCCAGAGCCACACACAGCGGAGCAGCCCCGCAGGAATCCTTCCCCAGGTGCTGCTGGCGCAGGGGGCAGTGCCTCCCAGCAGCTGCAGCACTCTCAGGTAGCTCTGGCACTGGAGGGCTGCAAACACAACAAGTTTCTCTCCCTGCTGTAATTCCGTGGAAAATGAATTACACTCTGTAAGAATGAGGTGACAGAGGAGCTGAGTTTCCCAGATAAACCCTGGGAGGTAAGGTGAGGATTTCAGCGGTGTTGAACATCGAGGGCTCAATTTGTCTGTTCAGGAACATGCGCTGCTGCGTCGTGTGAGATGTTCTCCAGATCATCCCTGCTTTGCCAGCAGGATCCCAAAGTGCATCTTCCCAAAGAGCTTCCCAGCTTTATTCCACGCTGGATCTGGTTTCCAAATAAAGGGATGGGACTGCTGGGAGTTGTTCCTCGAGCTTTTATTGCAACATCAGCTTCAGTTCAGGGTGAGACAACTGAAAGATGGCAACAGCTCACGTTTTGCTAACCGCAGCCAATGTTCTTTTTCTTACAAGCCAAAATTTGTTTTGTTACAAGGCTTTTTAAAAGTTTTCTAACTAATAGCGAATTCTTAAGAGCTCACAGACATCTGCATGAACCAATCATTAAAACTACACGTATACCCGTATATCTAACAATAGGTGCTCATTTTATTTTTCTTGCTCTTCAGATTTTTCTATACTTTTCTATAAACAAAGAACAGAGCCTCATTATTGAACTCTGATCCTGTAGAAGGGTCCCTGGTGCTGAGATGGGCCCGGTGTTCCTCTGGCAATCCAGTGCACACGGGCTGTGCTGCTGTTCCCAATGCCAGGTTTGATCCAGGTGGGAATGCCGGGCTCCTCCCCTGGGTGCAGCATCTCCCGATGGACGATGGAATTGTCTCAGCCCTGCAGGGAGCCTGGATGGCCCATGAACAGCAGAGATCCCTGCAGGGAGGATGGGTCCTGGAAGGGATAAGAACCCTGCCCCAGCTGGTTTAACAGCTGCCCATGGACAGAAGGCACCCGCCCCTCCCCCTGGAGTTGTGAGGGATGGGTTACACAAGAGATAAAGAAAACACCTCCCCAAGCGGTTTCAACAGATGGAAAATGGAATACACACTGCTGGCTACATTTTGAAACCCAAAACAGGGATAGACACTCCTGCTCTGTCAGCACCATCCCAAAGGGCATCTTCCCAAGGAGGTTCCCACCTTTACTCCAGGCTGCTGTTCTGAGGCAGCAGAAATTGGTTTTGTTGGTGAGAGCAGCATCTCCCATTCCAGTGTCTCTGCCTGATTATCTCCTGTTAGGAACTCTCCCCTAATAATCAATTGTTTCTGCTGCTCCCTGCTCAGGCCTGGTGTCAGCAGAGGAAAAATGGGAGTGCAGAGGAAACTATTTGCAGTGCAAACACATTTTGGGTAATTAAGCTGGAATTGTTTACTGCTGATGTTGTTCTTAGGGAGAATACGAATGAAACAAATGCGGGATGATCTCAGTTGTTGAACAGCAACCGGGTACTGATAAATTCCGGAGAAAAAATTATGTGTGATTACTGAAGGGAATTGTAACCTTGTAACTTTGAATTAAATATGCCCAGGGGGTAAAAAAAAAAAATTAAAAAAAAAAAAAAAAAAAAAAAAAAAAAAAGGCGATACATAATTAAAAGTGGCAGAAGCATACACTTAAAAGTTATTACTCAGCAAAATGAATGCTTCCAGCACAACCTTGTTTGGGCTTCCTTGTGTGAGTGGATTCTTACCCCGTGCACTGTACACACACCCGCAATATTTAACTCAAAACCTGGCCTTTGTCTTGGACACCCAGATAATGTAATTCACCCAATGAGCAGAGGTTCAATATTTCATTTAATTCTTACTGTTAATTGCTGTTTTTCTGCCTGGCTTACTGGATCCCCCAGGGCTTTGGTCTGGGGAAGGAGCTGTTCATCACTGCATTGTCTGTGAGTGGCTCTCATCAATACAATGCAGAGGTGTCTCTCATTCACTTGATTTATACCCTCTCATACTGCTCCTTGGAGATGGAGGGTTACTATTTCCATTTCACAGATAAGAAAGTAAAAACCAAAGACTCTGAGGACAAAAGCTTTTTGCTAATTTCAGAAAACTTGAATTTTATGTGTTTAAATCAATGCTCTGAATTTCCACAGAAAAAAAGTCCAGGCAGTGGGGGGGAAAAAACCCATCACCACAGAGCTACTGATTTCCTATGAAGAAGGTTGCTTTAAAGAGTCTCAAAAAATCCAACCTTTTTTAAACTTAGCAAACCGTAAATTTTTGGCTAAATTTGCCCCTAACTTTGCATCCATAAGGAACCAGGAGGAACTTACTTACCTGATTTCAGACTGGCTGTGTAGCAATAACACTGATACAGGTTCTTTTCCAGATGATCTCTCTGTTCTATCCAGGCCAAGCTTCTGTCATCCTCGGATCACAAGGGAGAGAAGAAGACTTGTTCTTTTCCAGCCTGCACAACCTGGGTGTCACCTTAAACACCAGGCTCAACCATAATTTCTCTGTTTCATTTGTTTCTCCTGGTTATATTCACTCAATCCACACCAAGAACAAACACCTTCGGGGTCTTTGTTCAGATCAGTGTGAAGAAACTCTGCTTGCATATTTATTCCTCTAGCAAATTAGCTCAAAAACCGAGAGAATTGTTGCTGAGACATGGCCACAATTACATACGAGGTCTGTTACACAGGAAGGCTGAGAAATCAATGTAATGCCTGGGTTTTGTTCTCACTGTCACCAAAAGACCTTGTGGTCCTACAGAACCTTTCCTAAGTCTGCATTCGGAACTTTTGGAATGTTTCTCAAAGGGAATACAATTCTTTGTTCATGGTTTTTTCCCCTCTAAACACTTTCCAAAATCTCAAATTTATAAATCTTGTATGTATTAATAACTTGCTCTTTGTCAACATGCTTACAAAAGAATCCTTGACAAACGCATTTCTTAGGCATGACAGTGCAGCTCTTAATTAAAAATATAATTCAGGCAGCAAGAAGGCAGAGACAGCCAGTGGAACAGTTTTTCATTGAAGAATGAAAGAACAAAAATATGGTCAGTGATACAATTTGAGCTTTTCTAACTCTTATTACTACACAGTCTGATAGTTAATTTTAGATGAATAGAGAATTAAATGCTTTTAAGGATGTACAAAGCCTGCAATCTCCTTCTTCTTTGTCCACCTTTGCTGAAGTTATTAATTACATATTATCTTTTTTATATGTAACATTTCCTCCTAATTAAACTCTTCCAAAAGTAAGGAGGAATTCTTGTTTTTATAGATCATAACAACTGATATGGGGATTGGGCTAAAAGTGGTTTTGTGAAACATCAGATTGTCTTCAGACCAAAGGGGAGTCTGTTCTGCTTTACATATGAAGAAAAAAACCCCCAACTTACAAACCAGAGTTCAAAATTTCACAATTATATCAACATACAAGAGGAAATGGAACAAGCAGGCCCATCTCCCAGACATTCCTTTTGGTGTGATGTCTCCAGCTGTGTATTTTGTAATACTTTCAGCCTTTATATATATATTTTTTAAAAACCCAACAAACAAATTAACAAACAAAGAAACAAACAAACCAAAACCCAAAACAAAAACATCCCAAAACAAACAAACAAACAAACAAACAAACAAAAAACCACCACCAACAAAAATTTGTCGGCTATTATTCCAACCTCTTTCCTTTCCAGCAGGATGCAAAGGAAAATCATTAATGAGTGATTGTCCACAGAACTGGCATAGAACACCTTGCTCACAGATGCAAAGAAAAGTGCTTTGTTTAAGTCCATGGAGGTGCCTCAAACCCATGGATTTTGATTTGAAATTGTTATTCAGGATCTATATAATTTATTAATGCAGCTTGTTTGATAGGTGATGACTTATGGAGAGGGGATAATGCAGTCGTTTCCAGGGACGTGACTGTTCCATTAAAGCTGCTCAGCCAAACGATGAAAACTGAGCCTTAAAATTGGGTAAATAGTGCTGGAGAGAAATGATTGCAGAACTTCTTTTGTCATATTTGCTCAGGTCTTAGATAATCCTGAGAGCAATACTGTAGTTACACAACTAACAGAGGAGTCAGGTTTTCTATAGAGCACTCCATTAAATAGGTTTTTTTGTCATTGTCTTGCATTTAGAACATGACTTGGGAGCAAATGTCTTGCGTGTTTGCTCAAATGTAAATTATTATCAGTGCATGTGCAAAGTTGCTCAACTGATTTGAAATAACGGGGTCTGCACAATCCAAGTGAGCAGTTTATATTCCAGTGATCGTTGTTCTCTACCCAGTTGCCTACTGTGAATTTAAAAAGTCTTCATTGGTGACATATCTATTTATAGAAAGGCAGAGAAATAGAGTAAATAATATCTTTTTATTTCCCCTTTTCTTTCCTAATTTCTCTAGAAATTAGGGTCAAGAGTCCCTTTGTGATGGTTGTAATGGAGATTAATACATGGCATCCTTTGGTAGGAATGTGCTTGCTCCCCTCTATTTTCTTTCCAAGCTGAAATGAAAAAAACCTCAAACAAACTTCAACAAACCAAACCAACCAACCAACCAACCAACCAACCAATCAACCAAAAAAAAAAAAAAACCCACAACCAAAAAAACCCCACCAAAACAAAAAACTAAAACAAAAACAAACAACAAACAAACAAACAAACAAACCAAAACAAAAAACACACAACCAAAACAAAACAAACAAAACTCCCAAACAAAAAAAACCCCCCACTACTATTTTTTTTTTTTGCTTTCTTTTTTATTTTTTTTCTTTTTTCTTTTCTTTTTTTTTTTTTTTTTTTTTTTTCATGGAAAGAGTAGAATCTGCCCTGATGGTTACAACAGAAAATTCATTATTTTCATGAGCATTTCCACTCAGCCTTCTCTGTGTAAAAGAGAATAAACCATGGATTTGACAATTCTTCCTGGACTGGAACTCAGGATGGAAATAAACTGCTTTATGTGATTTGATGGTGGCTTTTCCAGACATGTGCCAAGTGTCCCAGGTAAGTTATTTTGCCTCTGGGGATAAGAAATAATAAAGCTTTAGATAAGAGCAGGAGGGAAAGGTTACACTAAACTCACAAATTTATATTTGTATCAAATTCATAATTGATAAACGCACATTTCCCAAGTCTCTACAGGAACTTGGACAGTATTATACTTTACTATATAATACTATTCCTAAATTCTATTTGTCATTAAACATAGATGAAGCCTTGTCACATCTTCCAACAGCAGACCCTGGGAAGGTCAGGAAAAGTTTAATGGAGACCAGTGTACAAATAAACACAGCACTTGCAGAGGAAGGTTATTTTTTTTTTGTTTGAGCTGGAGAAAGCATCACTGAGCTTCTCTCTCCCTCTAACTCATGTTTGCAGTTCTCTTCTGGTCGTGTTTGTGGACAGCATCAGAACGTGTGAGACAGCAGTGCACAAACCTCCCGGTACTGGAAGGAATTCATATTGTGTACCAGGAACATTTCCATAATTACACTGACAGCAGCCAGTAATTAGAGACACTCTATTAATAATGTTACCAAAACACACTTAAAGACTTCTAAAGAAATTTCAGACCGGTTTAAAATTGCCGAATCCCCAAAGAGATGAGGAAGCAGCTAAATCTGCATTTGATAAAAGTCCAAAACAATCCCGCTCCTACATAGTCAATCTTTAAATTCATTAGGAAAACCCTCATTCTAATTAAAATTGCACCACATAAAAATGAATGTAAATAACTCATCTGGTAACAAAGATCTCTTCCTTGTTTGCTCATAAGACACAAACTTCAATGCATTTTTGGGACAGAATTGCAGAATTATTCCCTCTGTGTTTTTTTACTGTTGTAGATGTCATAGAAGCCTTTTATACCAACAGACAGTAACATAACTTTACCTTTAAAATTCCCTTATATCAATGCTTTGCTGTATGGACCCAGACTCTTGGAGATTTTGTGGAAAAAAGACCGATTTTTACTTGATGCTTTTAGCAGTTCTCTTGGTATGTTGTCCATTGCTTCAGGGTTTGTTTTTCCTTTTTTTTTTTTTTTTTTTTTTTTTTTTTTTGGGGGGGGGGGGTGTTTTTTGTTTTGTTTTGGTTTTTTTTTTTTTTTTTTTTTTTTTTTTTAAGCTCTGATCTAACTGGGAAAAGTTTCTGCTTCAACCAGATCTTCCCCATGGAACTCTGAGAGCCACAGAGCTCTTCACAGCATTCCTTCCAGCCATAAACGCGGATGTTTCCCACTCTCTTGATTTAATAGGTTGGAGTTTTGGCTTGCACGAGTGTTGGTAGAAGCCTGCCCATGTCAAAGGAGCTTTTCTTTTTACCTGGAACTCGCAGGGCTTTTCACTGCAGGCTCTGTTAGGGGGGCAGTGCCTGGGGAGGATGAAAGCTTTGCCTCCTCTAACCCCAATAAATGCCCTCACTTGGCATCGCTGCTGCTTTGCACTGTGGAAGTTGAGAAAACTTTATTCCCAGCAGGACCACAAAAAAGCTTTTTTGCTAGTATGGCTTTTCCCATCTTTCTCTCTGCATCCTTTTTATCTTTTTTTTTCCAAGTCCTTTCTCTTTTTGGTAATTTCAGCAGGTCAAGCTGAGGTTTGTTAGCCTCAGACTTTGATCAGTACATTTCCCTACCAAATGTAAGCCAGGTTTTCTTACTTTTTCAAATCAATACCCTAAAGTCTGAAAATTAGTCAAACAAGATCAAAACCATGGCATTTAAACAATCCCACCATAACAGACTTGTGCTCATGTTTAGAGATAAAACTGCTGCTTACCTCAACTCTGAGTTCAGGGGCCTTTGTTTCAAATATAATGCTTTCAATAGGTTTGCACAACATTTACAAAGATTAAAATGCTGCTGGTTTGTGGTTAATATTGGTTGGTTTGTTTGTTGGTTGGTTTTGTTTTGTTTTTTTTTACTCTGTCTTTATATAAACAACTTACTTTTTTCCACTTTTTACTTCTTTTTTCAAGTGCAGGAAACGCTTTCAAAGTCACCCCAGGGAAAGCTCTAAGCCAGAGGACATACAGCATTTTCACTTTTTTATGCTTCAGGCTAAGAAAGTTTGACTGATCCATCATCTGAGTAGTAGGAAAAGCATAAATCATGTATGAAAAAGTCAGCTGAAATGTTAGTACACCTTCATGTCATTAATTGCATTTTTTCAATCAGAAATTGCCTGACATAAGCACAGTTGCAAGTATAAATACTTCAGGGGGTTTTGTCTGGTTTGGTTGTGGTTGCTTTTGTTTTGTTGGTTTCTTTCTCTTTTGGAGAGGGAATATTTGTGGATTTTCTTTTTGTTTGGGTTTCTCAGTGGTACAAATGTTGAAGAGAGACATGCTGGGGCGGGGGGGTTATGACTGCTTTGCAAGGTTTGGTCAAAATCTCATCTTCTAGACAAAAAAATAATCTAGGTAAGGCTCTTGAAGCACAAAGGAATTCCAGTGAAATTCCACAAGCCAGCAGAACATGGCCACTACTTTTAGCTAGGATATGCAGTATATCTTCTTTCAGAACTGTTTAAATTCCTGTAAATGTATCTCATAAGATACTCCAGTCCTGATTAAAATAAATGCAATATTTGATCTTCCTCCTTTGTGTGTGAGAGGACAGAAAAAATTGGGAAAGGAACTCAAGTCATGCTCTGGAATTTAAAATCTTTCCAGAGAATGTGGAGTTGGGTTTGGCTGTGTGACAGAGGCTGGTGTTTTTTACAAACATGACATAACAGACTTCCACTGCTGCTGAACATTTTCCTGCTGCATGTTGGGAACAAAACAAATTAAATTATCTCTCTGCTGGGAGCAAAGTGGGTTTTTTGTCTAGAAAATCACCTGAATTCCCATATTTCTCTGAGTGTGTTGTCACTGGATAGACTCTACCCTTTTCTGTGACCTAATGTCTGCCACATTCAACTATGGAGCTAAATTCCCAGTGTTTTCTTTTGTAGTTGTATTTGTCCTCTTTCTTGCCTACTGCTTTTATTAATATTAAATGTAACATAAATTCATTGCTACTTCAGAATGCCTGAAATTCAATTTACTGTTCCAATATTAATGCAATTATTAACTTCCTTCTGGAAACTCTCCATCCTAGATCCAAGTTACTGCTGCATATTCTTCTGGCCATGATGCCCTCCTATTGATTTGCTATTAATATAGAAGTTTTTATTATTTTTCTTTACCTTTTCCAATAAATGTAACCTTTTTTTCCCTAATTAAATTCTCAGACTAAAGAATTTGTTTTATTTTTATTTTTTCCCAGTTGCCTTGGGAAAGCAGAGACTTGGTGAACAAACTGTGTTTCATTTTTTCACTGCATGAACACGTTCACTGACCTGCACTCTGCTGAACTATGTTAATTTTCCTTATCAGTCTGCCATGGAAAGATAAACTGAGGTGTTTATCAAAATAATTTTTTGTGAAGGTTACATTTTCACATCCTCAGCTCCTTAACGTTATCCCTTCATACAAAATGAAGCAACCTTCAAGTGCACAGGTTAAAGCAGAAAAGTGGCCCTTTCTCACTGCCAGAGATTTTCAGAATAAATGAGAGTTATTCCTGCTCTTTGTATCCCTCTGGATCTCTGGAATGCTGTTATTCCCTCATTCCATCCTGCTATTTGTATAAATATCTCATTTTAATTGAATCCATAAGGACAGCATTACCCTTTTCTGATTTTGTGGGTGTTTCAAAAATACTAATTTTATTGAACTTCAGGCTTTTATTTACCTGGCATGTGGTTTTGATTATTTTTTGGTGGGTTGTTTGTTGTTGTTGTTGTTGTTGTTTTCCCACTCCAGTTCATTTTCTTGATAAGAATTAAAATACTTTCTGTTTCTACAGATGATAAATTTTCGTATTAAAAAAAAGACTAAGAGGCTGAATTCCTTCTTAAAACTGTAAGTTATTCTATTAATCAAATAGATTAAAACTGATTAAAACAAGCTTGAGGGGAAAAAGAAAATAAGAACCAAGCCTATCATTTTTTAAAATTTAGCCTCCTATTTTGAATTATATCAGAGAATAAATATAGTGACTTTCCAGAGACTTTGATAAAAAGGCAACTCAATACATTTAAAAGGTATTCCAGTCTATTGTTCAGATAAGCAAAAAGCAAAGGAGGTTGGAATTACAAACCAATGATTTTTTTACTCCCAGGGATTGAGTAGTTTATCAATTCCCCTTAAACACAACCAAAATCACATTTTCAGTCTGATTTTTTTTTTTAACTGTAATTTAAGAGCATATGCCATAATTTTGTTGGAAAAGCATTATTATAAGTCCAAAAGCAGAATTTTTCTAGAAAAATATTTTAATCTGTGATTTTAAGAGGGAAAAATAAATTCTATGCTTTCATTTGATATTTTTCTCCGTAAATCAAATTTATAAAGGTTAGGGAGTATATTTGTCTTTTCTTTAATTATCAAATTATTAATTTGTCCAAGTAATCTACAATATTTCTTAGCCCAAGCAAATGAATTCACAGATTGTTGAGCAGCCAAGGCAGTTGTAGATTTGGTTGTGGGTTTGTTTTTTTTTTTTTAATAGTAGTTCTCAGCCATTTAAAAACTCAGTAGTTGGGCTGAAGTTCTATTGTAATTCCATCACCGTTATTTAGCTAAAAGAAGCAATTCCAGAATTTTCAGACGAGCCCAGGGTAGCAATGTATAATCCTTAGAAGTGTGACACTGATATTACTTTAGACCTTTTTATGGCAAGATTAAAAGTGCTTCAGTACCTTTCTCTCACAAAGTGGTGTGGAAATACTGTCTTCTCTGTGTTTCCTGAAATAGCTGCTCAGGCTTGCAATCATTTAAAAAATATTATCTTGGGAGTTTTCGGGGCATGAAAATTAAAAGATAAATTGTGCTGCTCATCCAAATGTTAGAATATGCATGCTAATCTGACATTTCTGAGCTAAGGATGGAATAAAAACCTCCTGGAGTAGGAGAGAGGCTGTTGGACAAGAGCTGCTCATTGAGAAAACTTCAGCACGTGATTAACAACTGCAGATATCTACAAAATCATTAGAATTCAAATTTTGTTTAAGAATCAGGATAAGTACTTGAGGGTCCATTCATGTGCACAGGTAATGATCCTCATATAGAAAGTCACAACTACTGCAGACCTTCCTAATATTTTCATTACTGTTAGTATTTTAAATTAATTCTTGTTTTCATTATCATGCTATTATAGGGCAAGTACATCTCATTTTATCTCAACATTTGGACACAGTTACAGTGATTTTGTTTTGTTTGTTTGAGGGGGGGTTTTTTGTTTTGTTTGTTTGGGGGTTTTTGTGTTTTTTGTTGTTGTTTTTGGGGTTTTGTTGTTTTGGGGGGGTTGTTTGTTTGGGTTTTTTGTTTCGTTTTGTTTCATTTTTGTTTTGTTTTGTTTTGTTTTTTGGTTTTTGGTTTTTTGCCTGCTATATTCTTGGCATAAAATTCTTCTCAAACCCAGTAACACCCTTGATATCAAATGATCCAAACTGACACGGGTCAGTATCAAGAATGGACTCAGTGACTCTCGCTGGAGATTAGGATTCTCCCATTGAGAGACTGTCTTTTTAGGAGTGTGTAAAGAAAATACCTGTGGAATTTCTTGTTGGCTGTGAAACATGAATTTAAAGAGTTAAGGTTTCAGCTAAGGGTTAGAAGCAATTTATATTGATCAATATGTAAGTTAGGTTAGTAAATTGTGGGTTAACAGTTATTAGCTGCCTAAGCTAGAGCTAGCTGTTATATTATGAGCTTGTTTATAGAAAAAGTGGAGTAAGTGAACCGTCATAAGAACAGACTGAAACCACTAAGAACAATGGCCAGCACCTGGACTTGGTATCAATCAATCACGAAGCAGGGGACCTTGGACACTGCCAGAGGGTCACAGAGACCTGATGAAGACTCTCCTGACTTCATCCTTTGAGACCACTGACGCAATTCGAGACCCCTGACCCAATTCAAGAGAAGAACAGTGCATGTGTGAAGGACTGATAGCCTCATTTTAATAGAGAGCGGGGATGGGAGGTGCTGGGGTTATGCACATGTATTGTGTGTAAGAGCTTGGAAAATAAATAGAGAGCAAAGAGCCTTGTTGGGGGCGGCCACGCCTTTCGGAGATGACTCCCGTGCTGCCCATGGTGAATAAACATACCACTGAATAACTTTAATTATTAGAGGGTCTTTGTCTGTGACTGTATCAGCTTTCAATGACTCAGCTGTATGATGAGAATGACATGGGGAGCAAGGATAGGAGAAACTTGATCATGCCACACGTGTTGGAAAGTAAAAGAAAACTAACATCACAGCACCAGGAACAGGCACAGCATCCAGTATTCCCAGAAATGCAAACAAAATTCAGGTAAAATACTCGTTCAAGCGAGCAGGTACGGCAGCTCAGATCTGTGACACACCTGTGGCACACCTGGGGATGCTTTTGAAAAGCTCCCTGGTATCCCTTTGCAGCACAGCAAACTGCATCATGCTGATCTTGGTCGGTGAAATTCAGGCAGACAACAGGGTCAGAGCATTCCATCTGCTACAGAAGGCCTGGAGCCCAAATTCAGTAATTCTGCATTTACAGCATCTCCCGTGCAGCCCCTGGATGCGTTGAGCTCCATGGATTGCTCTCCTCTCTCATAGCTGGCAGTCACCTGTAGTCTGTGTCGCTGATTACAAAAATGCCACTGTCACTGGCTGGTTTCATCCCACATTGAATTTCAGGGAGAATCCTCCAAATCCTCCTGGCCTGGGCAGCAGGGACCCAGGAAAGCTGTTTGCTCCAGCTGGAGCGCAGCTCCAGGGACTGAAAGGAGGGAAAGGCAAACATTCTATTAAGGTTTAAGCTTTTCAAGTAGGTTGTTTTTTGGGGTGTGTAAAGGTTTGACTGTTTTTTGCAATGATTTGCTGTGACGAACAACATATACAGACGCCACAAACAGAGCAGCTGAACCTCCCAGTGAAATCCATCCTTCACACGCGGGGCAGGGAAGGATGAATTCAGCTTTTCTTTGGGAATCTGCACCCCACCAAAAAATCAAAACCAAACTAAAAAAAACCAAACCAAACAAACAAATAGACAAACAAACAAAAACAACAACAACAAAACTTCCCAACTTAGATTAATATTGTCTTTTCAGGACAATCAAAGCTACAGGGGTTTGAAGTATGTGCTGTCCATGAGGATTTAGAAGAGATTTTTTTTTTCCCTGGTTTTGGTTGTTTTTGGAAGATCCATGGGAAATGAGTTGCTCTAATAAAAAGACAACTCCCACTAATTTAAGTTTACCAACTCCTTGCCTGTTGGGTATTGCTTGATACTGATTTTTGCCTAAAGCTAATGAGTTTGGGGATTACACTAGACAATTTTTTATGGCGGTTTCTTCCAATTTACTGTTTATTAGAGTATATTTTAATTAAACTAAACATTGTGGCTTCTTCCTATGGTACCTTGGAAACTCCACATTTGTGCAGGTTTGTTCCAGGCTACTGCAGGTACCCCTGCTCTCACAGACCAACAAATCAGAGTACTGAATACAGAATACAAGTTAAATTCATTTGTCATGAATTACTTAAATATTCTGCAAAGATAACTATGTTTCATAGAAGCCTGTCTGTGTGCTGACTGTATCAGAATTCAGTCATTTCCTCAGTTTATTCTTCCCAAGAACTGCAGGGCCATCACTGAATGGGAAAGGAAAGGGAAAGGAAAGGATTTTAGGAATTTTTTGGTTTTGCTCCTTGAGTCAGGTTGTGGAAGAGCTCTTTATAACAGTGAGGACAGTGTTTGGCTCCTGATGGAAATCAGCAGTAGCTGCTATCACTCCTCTGGAGATCCCTTTGAAAGCCTCATCCGCATTTTAAGTCTGATAGAATCATCTTTGTGACTGGAGGCCAGTTAAAGGCACAGGAAACCCTGCTGCAAGTCACGGCACAGCAGAGGCGCTGATCCGCTCCGACTGCTGATGGTTTGCTGAAGAAAACCGCTCCTCCCAGCCCGACAAGGATCAGAAATCACCGCAGTCTGCAAGCCCCAGATCCATTTCAGGTAAAGCTGCGGGTTTTCTGTAGATTGCCCGGTGCTCATCAGCATACTCATCGGCCACGTGATGGCATTCATTAAAAAAAAACAAACACACACACACACACACAAAAACAAAAAACAAAAAACAATAAAACAAACAAAAAAACCCCCACAAAACCAAAAACAAACAAACAAAAAAAAGGCAAAAAAAACCCCACCAAAAACATATTTGTAAGGAGCCACAGGAGCTCTGTTGTTATGAGTATGAGGTCAGACCTGCCTGAGAAAGGACCCGAGACTGAAGAATTTGAGTTCTCCTGGCCCTGTTCTCGTGGTGCTCCACAGGTCTCTGCCCGCTCCTGCTCTTTGTTAAAATCAATTTATCCTCCCTGGCCACGCCCTGAGTGAGGGATCAAACCCCTGCACCCCTAAGGCTGGCTGGATTCACAGCCTGGGTTATCAAAGGGCTCATTTGACCCCTGAGGTAACAAAGCTGCTGTCTGAGCTCCATCCTAAATTATATTCTCAAAATGTGATTCCAGAAAGGCTTTTTTTTTTTTTTTTCTTTCTTTTTTTCTTTTTTCTTTTTTTTTTCCTGCTGCCTGTAGATGGATTTGTAAACGGAATTGCAAAAGCAGGATGCAGCAGCTCATACACAGCAGAACCAGGGAATCTTTTCTGGGCAGGTATTAAAAGCTGTTAGGTCACTATCTGCAGAGTCCTATCCTATTTACTCCCAGTGGATAACTCCGCTGGATGCTGAAGTTTAACTCGATTTCTAGCGACCAAATCGACATTTGAATACGAGTCAGACTTAAACAGACAGAAAATAATTGCGTTTAATAAGCACGTGTTAAATGAGATGTTGAAGGCTGTGCGTGTGAGAACACAAACAAACTCTTGAGAGAACAACGGCAGAGCTGAGCGTTAGCTGCCACCTCCCATCTGGAACCCTGCCACTCATCTCCTTCAGAAAAAAAAGGTGAGCCCAAAATTAAGTAGAGCTTTTTAAAAAGCCTGTATTCCTTTAATTAATCTTTGCTCTTCTCTAGTTTTTAACCACGACAAGAAAATGTACCAGCTATGCTGTCAGAAAATGCTGTCAATGAAATTTCCAGTGCCGTTGCTCTTGTTTACCAAAGAATTTCTTCTTTTTGCATTGTAGGTGTTCAACAGCTTAAAATACTTCCCCACATAAGCATACACAGATTAATATTTAATTACAAGAACTTTATTACATCACTTTCTATCTTCTGAAAAACAATCCCAAAACAAAGGAAGCCAATTTTCTCACCATTTTCTGTAAAAATAGAAACAGAAGGAATGGGGGCTCTCTAACCTGGGAACAAAGGTCTGTTTAGCTGCCAGGCAGGGGCCAGCAGCTAGTAGGAGGAAAAATACATTTACTAGTAATGTAGTGATAATCTGCCGTCTTCTAACCATCCTTACCAAAAAAAGGGCTCTACTTCACTGTGCTGGTAGATATACATATTTATTTATTTATTTGATTGTTCCTCTAATCTGTGCTGTTTTAACTTTCCCTGAGTCTGGAAGCAACAAGTTTCATTGTTGAAGTTGGTGCTTCACTGAGGGCTATGTGCCAGATGAAAAATTACCTCTTTTTTCTTGTTTTGAACCCATCAGTTGCTAGGTTTTTTTGATGCACTCTTGTTCTTGAATTGCAGAAATGCTGACATGTAACTCCCTGTTCACGGGGTCTGTGCCACTCATGACTTGCAGGCTTTGATAAAACCTGGTGGATTTTGTGCCCACCGGGATAAAACCTGAAATTTAGCTGTAAATAACTCCACACATTTTTGCTTTTCTGTGCTACTGTCACTTTTACTGTTTTACTACTTCACATTTTCTATGTGAATAACCTGTAACGCGCTGAGGATTCAAAAGCACAGAATGGATTTCTGTCCTAAAACAATGATGTTTTCGATTTTGTTCTCTTTCCATTTTTTTAGAAATTCAATTGCATTCTGTTTGCCTTTGAGCTGATGTTTTTGTAGAATTGTCTATCATAATTCCAGCAACATATTTCTATGCAGCTTGGTCAGAGCCCACCATTGCAGATGCAAATTAAGGTTGAGTTCTTTCCCTCATTGTGCATTGTTTTTATGTCTATCAGCATCATATTTTAGGTGGCATTTTATTGCCACTTTCTCAAACTTGCAATAAAATCTCATTTTATTAACATCAATAGACAAGAAAGAGAAAACTTGGTAACTTAGTAAAATTTTATTTCCATTTTTTTTTTTCTGAATGTGACCCAGCAAAAACCTCCTCCACTGTAAAAGTTAACCTAGACCCCCAGATAACTTTGTTTAGAAAAGTTTTAGCAAGGCATCTTTTCAAAGCCCTTTGGCATGGTGTCATTAATCACAAGACCTTCTCTTCTCCTCTGTTCACCCCAGCAGGCACCACCTGAGTGGGCTGGGGCAGAGAACTGCAGGGGTAAAAGGCAGGAAACTCGAGGGGAGTTGAGATAAAGCAGTTTAATAGGTGAAGCCAGGGTTGTGCAAAGCAGAAGCAGGAATTAATTCTCCCCTTCCCATGGGCAGGCAGCCCAGGAAAGCAGGACTCCCCCAGGTGTGGCATCAAACCAGCTGCCACCTGCCCCACACCAGATGGGCAGAAAGCAGCTGCTCTGGGGAACAGAGGCAAAAATGAACTCTGGCTTCTCTTGGTGTGCTGGGTTTTGTTCTCTGAATATTCCTCACGCCTCAGTGGCCTCGGCTGTTCCCTATGGCATCCTCATCAGGCACAACCAACAAAAGGACATTCCCAAAAATCCTCTCTCTCTTCTGAGCCTAAATCTGCTGACTGGACACCCCTTTTCATGTCAGTGAGTTTGCAGACATATCTGAGTAGTAACGTGCTGGATCCTTTATGTGTAGATGTAGGGCAGGGTCTGGCAGCAAAGAGTGCAAGAGGGTTAGGAACAGGAACTGCCCCATGTAAAATGCACCATTACAAAACAACTAAAAATAAGTTTAAAAAAACCTAAAAGAAACCCAAGCCAAAAAAACAAACAAATGAACAAACAACAACAAAAACTAAAAAAAAAAAAAACTAAAAAAAAAAACAACAACCCAAACTAAGAAAAGTAAAAACTCTAATATAAGTAGCTTTGCTTACTGAAGAAGAGTATGTTTTGCAAACATGAACAGTCCAAAGATAACTATAGAAAAGTAAGAATAACAATATTTAGGTTAACATTTACCATAAAGGAACAGAAGCAGATTACTATGGCAAAGGCTTGGAAAACATCTCGTGAGAATGTGTTGTTGTGTTTTTACACAGAAAGTTCTGCAGAATATCTTTTTTTCCTGAGCCAAGTGGAAGAATTACTGAGAAATATTTTTCTAAGGGTTTGTGTGCCTTTCCATATGCCACACTTTAACAGACACTAGCAGGTCTGTTCATATCATCATTTTTTTCTCTTAAAAAAAAAGAAAAATTGCTGTTTGCTAGTTTTCATATGTTCCCTAAAGATTTTCATCTTGCAAATAAAAGAGCTTAATTATTTCCATAATGGAGGGATTAGTGTTCCCATGAGCAGATTCTTCCTGTTTAAAAATCATTGTAGGTATAATAAAATGCAAGTAGTTCATGACCAATGCAGCTGCTTCACAAATTACTGGCGTTCAAAAAATAGGAAATAATTTTTTTAAAAAAAGCGCCCAACCAGACAACAAAAGAAAAGAAATTTTTAAAAAGAGAGAATTGAAAATAAAACTAAACAAGACTAGTGCCATTAATGGATAGTAGCAATCAGGTCAAGGCCACAGAGGATAAATTAGCTGAGGAAAGTGTAATAAAATAGCTGACACCTAAACAACCCTTAATTTTTCTGTGGTTTTTCACTATTCTCTTGCAAGAAAGTTTAGGGATATTACATAACAGCTGCCAGGAGGATATCCATATAGTGCAGCTGAAGCACATTGCTTTCCTTTATTTGTCCATCACATTTTATTACATATCGACAGATGAATTGGGGTTTCTGTGTTCTCATTGCACTGGAGTAACTGCTGACTGCAGCCAGAGCATGTTTCACCCATCTGCATGGGCGAAGGTCAGTGCTCAGTTCATGAACAGAAGTCACCCAATGAAAACAGCATCAAAACAGTGCAGCAGCTCGGGCTGCCTGCAAAGGTTTGTTTGTGCTGATTTTAGGGGAAAAGCCTGATGGAGTCAAGGCAGTGAGGATGCCTTGGGAAGGCTGACCTGGAACAGAGACTGAGCAGAGCTGGAGAATAAAGGAGACATTTATTGAAAGGCCTCCAGGATACACCTGGGGCAGGACAGGGGCAGGGCTACACCCAAGGTGGACACAAAATGGTCAGCAAATGGACGAAGGGTCACGAGGTCTCACACTTTGATCAGTTTTGGTCCATTTGCACATTGGGGTTGAATTGTCCAATTCCAGCTCCAGGCTGTGAGGTCCCATCCTTCTTGTTCCTCCCTCCAGCCACCCTTGTTTGTGCTTTGGGGCTGAAAGCTGTCCTTGGTGTGCAGCAGGAAAAGGATTTGTTTTGTGTCCCTGCTGTGTGCAGAGAGCTGAGTGACCCTGAGTGTGAGCTCAGAGCTGCACCTGGGCAGCACAGAACCTGAAATACATGAGGGATAAACTTAAGGCATCAGTGAATTCAAGGAGTTTTCCAGAGCTCTGTGGCACAGGTGGAAGTGGTTTCCATCCATCCCTGCCTGACTGCAGGGCTCTGCTGCCTCAACAGGCTGAGGAGACAAAGCACTTATTGTGGGGACTGCAGAGCTTCCCTCTCCTTCCCTTTATTGTTTTACAATCCCTTCCTGCTAATGCAGGAAGTCTCTTTATGGCTGTGAGAGTCTCACAGCTTTAAACTGCTCCTGTGTTTTCTGGGGACTTCACAAGTTCCCAGAGCAATTTAAACTCAGTGTGGTAAAGGAGACCTTAAAAGTTCTCTTCCTTTTTCTTACCTTTTAGGAAGTAGCATCAAATTGTCCTTTAAAAATGAGTCCACATTTATGGTTCAGTGCAGTGCAGCAGCCCGAGGGCCAGCCCAGATAAGCTGCTGTAAATCATTCAAAGCAGGGAGATAATAACACTCTTATTTCAGATCCAGTTTTATATTATCTATGTTTATAAAATAGGAATAGGTGTCTCTGACTGAGTACCAACATCCCAGCCTATTTTGGGAACTCTTCTCTCTGACTTACGCAGTCTCTGATCAATTTTCACCACTGTTCAGTGAACAACTTCATGTTCACTTATCTGAGGTATTTTAAAATTATTTATAATTAAAGTAAATCCAGAAGCAGTCGACTAGTGTCCTGCCATTGTGGAAACACTGCTTTAAATTCTGAATTTTATCTGATGAAATTATACATCTATGCGTGAAGGGGTGGTTTATGTTATAACTCAATCAATTTAGCTGATAGGAAAAGATGCAGTCCTGTCACCGGTTCCTCCTGGCCCTCTCTTCCCCCCATTACATTATGTTTAGCAGTCATGCAAAATCTGAAACAGCTGAAAACTGATTTAACAACTCCCCCTGAACCCTGGTTTTCCGTCAGATGAGCGAGCTGAGCTGGTTTAATCTTCCACACTGGCTGTGGTGCACTCCAAGCGCCGGGGAAAAAGGGGAATCGTGCTTTTCCAAGGAAGTTTCCAGTTACTTGGGTTTGTACACACGGAGAAATCAGGCTCTGAATTGCTGGATTGCCAGCAGGTTTCTGGCTCCCACTTAGTGTGTGTTTTGGACTATTGTCTTTAAAAGGCAGGATGTAATTAGGACATCTTAGATGAGTTTTTGCACCGCCACGTTTAACCTTTCCAGACACCTTGGTAGTGCGCTGCGTTTCTGTGAAGTATTAGCGCTGGCATTAGGAGCAATCCCTGATTTATTATTATGTGTCAGTTTAATTAACATGCTGCTTCACTCCCTCTTCCAGACTGTTAATGAAGATGTTAAATAAACAGGACCAAACAGTGATCCCTGCAGAGCTCCACCAGACACCTCCCACCAACTTGATACATTGCCATTTTTCATTACCCTTTATTTGCACTCAGCCAGCCATTTTTAAATCCAAGTGACAGTACTCCGTGTCCAAGCCAATTTGAATTAATTTTGCAAGTGGAGATTTTGTAAGACACTACATCAAGTGTTTTACTCAGACCAGATATATTACACATGCTTTCATCCACTAATTTTCTGAAGCTATCAGAAAAAGCAATCAAGCTTTGAAGATTACTAGCACCCAGCCAGCTTTCTGCTGGTTTATTCACTTACAAAAACCAATCTTGGCGTTATTAAAGATTTGCCACTCCTTCAGCTGATGACTGATTTAAAACAATGCATCTTCCTAATCCATTACCTTCCCAAAATAACACAGAGCCCTGATTATTCCTCCTAAGTGCTATTTTAGGGCTATGTGGCATGTGAGTTTAAATTGTGATTGGCAGACAGATATTTTTCTTGAAAAGGATCTGTGATTTCAGCAGCTTAGCTTATGTTTATTTTACATGCTTCCAGCTGTTAGCTTGTATCAGCAGTTATTCCTTATTCCCAGTATGAAAGCAAGTAGGTCCTGTGACACCTCTTTAATTATATCAGGGAAGGAACATCAGACTGGCAGTGGAGGCAAAAAATACAGCATAGCAGGATTAGTTCTCACAAAACCAGATTTATTTCTTACAGCAGAGGAACACGCCAGTCAAAATAAACTTTCTCTCCTTATTTAATATATTCCTTTCCTCTATTTTTTATTGCCTATTCATGCTATAAATTGTTATACTTAAGACTTCCAGTTGGAATTGGTTTGGGTTTTTTTTTTTGGTTTTTTTTCCTCTTTTGGCTTATCCATTCCTTATTCTTCTGTCTCCCTAGAGCTGGAACCATTTATTCAATGCCTGTTCCCTTCCTAACAACCTCTTGTGGTTGTGAAGGGCTGTGTCTCTTTTCCGGATGTGGTCTGGGGCACGGAGAGATGTGGTGCCTTCAAGTTTCTAGAGACTCTTTAGTACAGCTGGGAAGGCTTCAGGTGTTCTTCCCTCCTGAAGCCTGGCTCATATCCTGGTTATTATACTGTGGATTATTTTTTTTTCTTATTATTCTTGCCAGTGTCATTCAAACATAGCTCTTGGTTATTCCCTTACCTGAGGCTCAGTTCTGCCTCTATTTCATTGGTGATGTTTTTACTGAAATTAGTCCAAAAAAGTTTACTGCTACATTTCTCTAAATTTTTCATGCTGTTAAGTCAGCTTGTTCAGGGTAAAAAATTTCAAACTGGAATGTCACCCTCAGAAAAATGCTGAGTGTTTTGCTGACTTCTGTGAATTTAGATCACTGGAACCCTACAATGGCTGTACTGTTTATTTCATGTGGCTTTCATTTCTTCAGTTAATTTTATTTATCGAAATTAATGGTCTCTTGATTCAAGTCTTTCAGCTCGTAGTGGAAGGACTACATCAGAACACCCAGTGCTCAACCTCTTTGCATGTATGCATGTGTGCATGAAGGCAGAAGACACATTGATTTTCTTCCCAAGGATAAGAGAAACAAAGGTCATAGCTCCTCACTCTCTAATTTATGCAAGATTAATGCATCGAATACAGCAGAGGTCACTTAATGAGGATGAAGCATGCAGATGAGTGAAAAAGTGTATCATTCTCATTTTGATTTCCCGGTGGAAGGAATATAAAATAATACAATAATATAAAATATCTTTCAAAAGAATTTCTGATTAAGACATAAGCAGTAGCACATAATACTGTTCTGAGCTGGAAACAAGGAACTCAGGCCTCATTTTCCTTTGCTCAGCCTTTGGAATATTCTGAATTTTATGCTTCCATGCCTGTGGAAAACTGGGCACACACCTTGGGCTCTTTCCTTGGTAAGGCTGCACTTGTAGGACGACGCTGCTTCACAGAAATATTTCTGTGCTAATGCTTTCGTGGCTCTGGAAACAGACTGCTGAAGAAAAAAAAAACAAAACAAAAACACAGAGGTTTGTGTTCATCAGTGTCTGTAATCCTTAAAAACAAAGAAATTGCTGATGAACTCAAAATGATAAGAAATGTCTTGTGTCTACAGCGAACTGCCTGGAGTTAAAAGTCTCTTCTCTCCACTGAATGACCTTCTGCAACTTGAATTGCCCATTTACACTCATACGCAGCGGTGTTTCTCTAGTTTAAGATTGTCAGTTGCCTCCCAAGACTCCCTTTTAGTTTCTCTATTGCTTTGCAGAGCTTTTCCTTAGCATAGTGCTAGTGACAGAGACACAGAACAAGTCAAAGCACTGAGAGAAGAAAAAGGGCATTGATGTTACTGCAGCAGGAAATAAAAAGTCACTGGCAGTGTCTGTTTGGAACACTCAGATTTGTATGGTCTATTGTTGAAAATGAAATTCTGCTCTTTAGAAGGGATTTATTGTCTCTAAATGGACAGGTATGGATTTACTGTGGGCTTGAGAGGCTAAAATGAGCTTTTCTCCTGTGCATTTACATGTCTGGGTCTGGGTCTTATCTCCCTTGGTGTCCTGCTCTGCATCCAAGTCCCTGTCCTGTCACCTCCCTCTGAGCCACTCACATTATTAATGGGCAACAAGTACAGGAGAGTTCAGCCATAATTTCCCTCCTTAAAACTGTAATGGAGGTTTTGGAAACAGCTTCATTTTCAACAATGTGTTGCAACTTGCACTGGAGGCAGAAATAAAAATGCCCATTTCACTCTGTAATTGACTTCAATCTCCAGACTTGGCACGCTAACTCCTGAGAGGTTAACTGAATTCTTAGTTCACCAAACAGAAGTCCTTAAAATGTTTGCTGGAGTTTTGCTCAGATTTTCTCATGTTTCATGGATTTTCTGAAATAGTTCAGCCCGATGTCAAGATTTAAACGTCTGTGTGAAATCTTCCAGGAATCTGAGAGATAGAAAAAACTTCTGAACATTCAGTAGTAACTGCAAAAGTGTATTTCTCTGCATTGATCATGATCTAGTGAGTTTAAAATATTGTTCACAGGCTCCCATTGAACATTGTTTTTGGAAGTTTCTAGACAATATTTTGTTGAGAAAAATAATCTACCACTCTGCCTCTCTCTTTAAATCAAAACACAACAGTTATTTTTCTGTGCTCTCTCCTCATCTCTGATCAGTGCAAACCACAGGGTCAAGGTGGGGCCTTGTGTAATAAGTCTGAAGTGAGAAAATAAAGCTCAGTTTGGACCCAGTTTCATGTTCTCCCTCCAAAGATCTGCATTGTGCTCCCGAGCCTTTTGTCTGAAGTTCTTGGAGAAACACTGTTCGACTGGGAGGAAGAAGTGTTACTCACAGCTTTATTAAAAATCTGTAATGCCTATTGCTTAATTAAAATCCAGCCTGATATAAGCCTAGATTTCATCTGCCTGATAAGAGGTGGTCTACAATTCTCTCTTCAAAGAAACTTCTGTGTTTGACTGAGTTTTCCCTCTGTTTTAGAAACAAAATGTTGAATTAATGAGCTTCTTCCTCCCCTCTGATTTCCAAAAGCAAAGAAAAGAACGATATTCATGTTGGCAAGAATTTCCTATGGTACTAAAATATATTTGTGCTGTGTTGGCTTTTCTGTATTTTTCTTGTGTGTTTCTCTTTTGTTTCTATCAAACGTGGTTGCTTCCCCAAAATCTTATGATATCTTTGAGACCACAATCTATTTCCAGCCTCTCTATGAGAGCAAAGCTCTGTCATTATGTTCCCAAAGGGATGTACCAGTAAAACTGAAGTCTGGGGAATAAAATTGGAAGATTACTGTTTCATGTCATGTATTTCTGTTTTATGGTGTTGAGTATGCTGCAATGGCTTAGTGGGGAGAAAAAACAACAGCAGTGAGGGGAAGTAGCTATTAATGTCCTATCAGAGCTTGATGGGGTTTGATATAATTTAAAAAAAAAAACCCAACTTGTGATATCTCCAGCAATTGTAATTTCAATTATTTGCTAGCTACAGGCAACTTTCACTGCTCCAAGTTAGGAAACCATGTAAATAGACTAATTAATATCATTTGCCTTGTGCTCCACTAAGAGAACAAAACCAAATATTTCATTTTTTAAGAGGAAAAAGAAAAAAACCAAACCCCATGTAAACTAAATATTATAAATATTCAGTCCATCCGTAAAGCAAACATTACATATTTGGAGCCATCCTCAGCATTTCCTAGGAATTCAGTGGGATTTAATGAAATTACGATGGCTTTGGCTTTTGCATCTGCACACCAAAGAAAGGGAAGGGTTCCTTTGTGTGGATTCGAGCTCTTTTACAAAACACTGTGGAACAACGTCTGCAGCGGGGGGCCAGCAGATAGAAAGGAGGTTTCATCATCTTGTATCTGCAGCCCTTTAATACCAAGAGACTTCCACAAAACTGAAAATGAGTCTTTGAAATATCCCGTGCTGCAGTGGTAGGAAGGTACAATAAATAATATCTCTCTTTTTCCTCGTGTGGAATGGAGAGATAAAGCTATTTATAAAACTGTAAAGATTTACAAATCATTCTAACAGGTTGTCATATGTTAATGTCAGCGAGAATTTAATCACCCAAAGTAAAAATATCTATTTTGTTTTCTCCAATCCTATCTTATTTTCATAACTCTTTCTATTGACAGATTCTCTTGTGATGATAGATTAAAGGAATGCCCAAGACCACAAAAATGTAAAATCAGAAAAAATACAGGGCCTGACCCAGGAGGTTGTTTTTCAACTCTGTGACAGTTTTATTTTTTTTTTTCCTGTAGCATTTACAGGACCTAATGAGGAGTCATTGTGCTCAGCACTGTACACCTCCTCAACAAGAAAATAAAGAAGTAATAAGTAGATGGACTGTGAAGATCCAGATTTATAAAACAAGTAGCAAGGCTTTCTGCATAAACTCTTCGTGGAGCTAGCAATGCAGGAATGAAGAACCTTGCTTAGGAGTAGAACAATTTTATTCATCAATTTATTATAAGGATTTTTATGACAGCTGCTTACCCAAAAAGCTGCTCAGTGACGGGTTTAATTTGACATCTGGGATTGGAGTGCCCTGAGTTCCTTGGCTTTTAGCCACTCTCACTCCTGTTAAAAGGAGACACATCCATGGGCTTTCCAGGTGATCCCATGGTGAATTAGGCTTTGTACTCTGAACCAGAGAGGAGTTTCAGAGAAAAATGAAGACATGCATGGTGTTTAGATTTGTGATGTTATAATTTTGTATCTATCTCTCAGTAAATCCAGTTTTGATGAGCCCCTTTGCAGAGGAGGTTGGACATCCAGCATTCCTTGGTGGCCTTTACCTTGCATTCAAGCTGAAGCGAGGAAGGCTCATGCCAAACTTGCCATGCTTTTTTGCCGTGGTATTAGAAAAATTACTCTTAAAAATCACCCTATTCTCTCCTTCAAAATTATGTAATGCTGTTTGTTACTGAGACACACAAAGCAATCACACGGAGAGAGATTTTCCAGAGCAGAGGTTCCTCTGATCCGGCTCAAGGCTGAGTCCAGGCCGAGAGAGCCTCTTTGTTTATTTCTTACTTTTTTTACATTTGTGGGTCTAGCAGAAGATTGGCTTCTGGGGTTTTTCACCTTTCAGCCAAGTGGCTAAACCAACTGTCAGTTACAATTGTTTTCAGGTTAGAAATATGCAAACAAAGGACAGAGAATGAAAAACAAAGGATTTGTTTATGTTACCTCTGTGGGAAAAGGTAGAAAACTGCTCTAATATTCTACAGTAACTAAAAAGATCTAACTCCATTTATGAAAATTCAAAAGGCTATAAAAAACTCAGAAAAACCAGGGTAACAGCCGTTGATTGAACCAACAGCTTTAGTTGTGTTCTTCACAGTGCATGAACCATAGATAGAACTGAAATGTGAAATCTGACCCCTTTAATTCCCTGGGTGTTGTAAAGCTCCCCTCTGGGCTAGGGAGAGGTTGTCAGTGCAGAACCCCCTGTCCTGAGGGATGAAAACACAAAAATGAGATGAAAACACAAAAACAAAAACAAAAACCAACAAAAAACCAAACCAAAACAAAACAAAACAAATGAGAGGTGTCCCCATGCAGGGAGCAGAGCCCTGGGTGCTGCCTCCCACGGGAGAGCAGAGGCTGCAAGGTTTCCCTTCCATTCCTAGACACGGCCTGCTGCAACTGGAAATGGAGAGAATGAAAAGAGCACGATGGGTCTGAACCCTTTTGTTTGTGCTGGGGACATTCATCTCTCCCTGGGTTTTTGGAGCATGATTCTCATTTCCTTTTCCCTGCATTCCGCGACACAGGGGTTTTTTCCAAGCCTTTTTAAATGGGGCATTTTGCCTATTAGAAATACAGATTTATATTCCTGGTCTCACTGATGAAAGGTTGGCTGTCTAATGGCATGGGTTTGGTAGCTGTGGTACAGCGCAGGGTGTTAAGGCTGTAATAGGAAATCAAATAGTTCATTTCACAGCCATCAAGTACATGCTGAGCTGCCTGACTGGTTTATGCTGCTTTATCTTTGAGGACATAAAACCTATTCTTACTTTATGAAAACATACTTTGTGTTGGATAATCACTTCATTTACATATAAAGGTTACACTTAATAAAAATATATGAACCAAAATTGCAACAAAGATACAACATCATAAACCACCTTTTTCAAAGTGTGCTGGTTTTTCTCCTTGAAAGGCTTCATTGCCTTTAAGACAGGAGATATTGCTTCAGAACTAAAGATTTAAAGCTTTTTTTCTTCTGCCTGTAGTAAAAGTAATAAAGCTTTTTATTGTACAAAGACTGTAAATATATTTAGCAATAATTTCAACAGCTGGAAGTGTCTAGATGTCTGTAGTGGAAATACAAGGATCATATTTACCTAGACTTGGCCTTGAAATTTCTATAACCCTTTTCTTTCCACCTAAGCAGCGCCGAACAGTTATCGGCTGTTATCTTGTAAACACTGCCAGACAATCTCGTGGAGAAAACGACTCCGTGCAGTCAGAAATAAGATACTGCTGGAGCAAGAACGCTGCGAGTATTTTCTGTTGTCATTGCTCGTGACAACTGTTTCCTGCAAAGAGGAATTTCCCCCTGCAGTCTGGAGCCTGGCACCCGGCCCCAGAGCTCCTGCAGAGCTCCAAGAGCAGAGTCGGATGGTGGAGAGCTTCCGTCCCCTGGAATATGCCACAAGAAACCTGATAACCTAAAGTAATGGCTGTTGTTCAGGGAATACATGGCAAAAATATAAAAAATAAAATTAAAATTGAAAAAGAGAGAATGTGAGAGTAATGGTCTTTATCATTGCTTTTGTTATTCCAAGTGCAGGAGGTACTTGGGTTTGGTAGAGTAGCAGATTTAGGGTACAGTTCATTGCCTTTGGAAGTACAGAAAAGTTGAGAAGCAAATTTGTATCAATTTCATTCCTGCCAACATCTCATTGCCTTTCTCAGTAAATATCTCAACCTTGCCAGTGTTTCATCCCTAAATCAGTATTAATACATTTCCATCCTTTCAGTTTTATATTGTACTTCTGTTGACCCAAGAATATAAACATGCTTTCAACTTCTAAACCTTATTATCCTCTGAGGAACGTGCACAGAGAGACAAAAGTACTCTGTAAGCACTGGAGCAGTGTCTCTCTCAACTCCATTTATAAAATAATTATAATTGTTCTAACTCTGCATGATGGGAAGTATAACCAATTACTGCATAGTTATAATCACGAAACAGAAACAAAATGCATGCACAGACACTCATTCCTTGTGGGGAAAACAGCAATCAGAAGTAAGCATGATGAGTGTGGTCAGAAAGTCTGGTGAGATTTCTTTGTGAGATGTACCTGAAGGATAAATGCTTGCAGAGTTTCCAAGAAAAGAAGGAAAAATATTCCAAAATATTAGTTAGCTCTACTGAAATTGTTCTCTCGGGGTTTTTTCAGAGATGCACCTATGCCTTTCAATAATTCAGATCTTTCTGGATGTGGTCTCTTACCTTAACATGTCAAAAGTGGAGGTGACCTACTGTAAAATGTTTATTCCCCCACTGAATGGCTCTGATGACCTTTGGTCAAGGTTTCTGTTCTTCTCAGCTGACCTCTGCTCTGCCTTTTGTACTCTGAAATTGAAGAGACCACACAGAAACAGAGAACATTTGATGAACAGAACAAACATTTCACTCAGGAAATTTTAAATTTTGACTTGCAATTCTTCACAGTTCAAAACAGCATGAAAAAATGATACTTTTATGTCTCAAAAGGTTTTGAGACAATCCTGAAACATCTAGTTTTTGACAGCATCATGCCAGCTACTTGAATTTGAAACACGAGAAAAGTCTGTAGAGAATACAGGAAGAGTGATGATAGTAAGAAGGAAATGGATTGTGTATTGTTAAAAAACCAGACCTATCCAAACATGCAGGAGTAATGGAAGTATCAAATCAAGACGAATGTTATTGCACTGATGATAAGTTAGGCTAAGACAGTAAAGTTTCCTAATAAGACTGGTGGGGGAAACTTCTGTCTGATGGATGAGAAGACCACCAAAGTGAAGAAAAAAAATCTGTAAAATAATGTATCTCTCATTTTTTTAACAACAGTGGTTTTAAAAACTGTTATTGAAACAGATTCGAGCAACTTTGAGCAATATTAGTACTGATTTAGGGATGAAACACTGGCAACAGATTTTAAGTATCATATCTCAATAACAGTGCTAAATTATTTTGTAATAGGCAGCAAACTTTGTATACCATGAATTTCTAAATTAAAATATTTAATGGTGCACTTCAGTGGAAAGTAGAAGAGCATTTTAAAAAGTAGGCATCGGTAGTGATTAGAAATGTCAATTAACATAGTGGGAATATACATGGGCTTGAAAACTAAATCAAAAACTACATCAAACTGTCTCAGCAGCAGATAAAGTTACTTTATTTATACTGAAAGGAAATTGTTCCATGGCTACCAGACCTGCAGGTGATCTATTATATGGGCTATCAGATATAGATAATTACATTATCAATTTATATCTTAAATCTGTGGTAGGATTTACTGAATTTGATTTTAGGACACATACACTTGACAAGACCATTTTTCTGGTATCCTTTGGGGATGGCAACTGAATTTTGGGTTTGTAAAACACAATCACATGTTCAGCCGATGGAAACTGACAGTGATATTAATACAGTTGGATCTGGTTTATCAAGATTTTATGCTTTCAAGTCTAAAATGCACCAGTAAGTCTAATGTCCACCTGTCTTGTCTTAAAATAATGCAGTGTATTATATAATAACAGATTTAGGCGCCCATTTTGGGTCTGAAGATACCTAAATATACTATCCCTACAGAAACAGGTCTTTCTTGGTGAAATATTGATGAAAGATGACAAAATATCAAGAGGAACTGAAACTATCTGTACAGGAAGGTTTGTTTTATAAGCAGAGACAGCTTGCCAGGAGGTTGCACCAGTACAGAAGCCACAAGGGCTTGGCTTCATCCTCTCGCTGGGAATAAACAGCTAAAAGTGTGATACTGAACAACCACTGCCACCTCAGCACACAGGACCACGGACTGGGAAAGGAATGAATTTAAATTTAAATTTAAAAAAAAAAAAAAAAATTACAAAAAGGCCCTGTACTCCCCTGTGATGGGGAGTTACATATTTATAAATAAATGTGTCTACTTGGATGCAGACTGTTAAAATTTCATAACTTTGTATTTCCTTCCATGCTTTCAATTCTTCCCTCATAAAACCAAATTAAAGTTAAAAAGTGTAGCAGCTGGAGGGAAACTGACACTGAATAACAGTGATTTTGGTTCTAAATGATCTGAGTGAAATGACCCAAAATCCTCTTTGTTCCCATCTCCAGGATAACATGGAATGAACATTCCTGTGTTTTCTGCAGAATACCTTGCTCTCACCTGCACCTTCACACCACAAACAAATCTTCCAGCTCACAGAACGGGGATCATTAGAATGGAAGAAATTTTTGTGGTTTGCAAGGAATTGGATCAATCAATTTTGGCTTGGAGACTTTCATTATGGTTTATTTGACAGCCAGAAGCATCAGCATCTCAGAAGTTAATGATCTGCCTGAAACAATGGGGATTTTAGAAGATGGAATGTTACTAAATTAATAAATATAATAAATATTAACTATTTCACTGCAAGCCTTTCTGAAATTAAAGATGAGAATAATGCTGGATTTTCAGTTCAGATGTGATGGTTTCATATATTACTGAGACATTTTTTATTGATGATGTTGATATTCAGAACAGAGCTGTTTACTATATTCATAATCCCCATCTGGGCTGTGCTTTCATGTTAACTGAAAGGTTACTCCTCATGTGGAGATGCTCTCTGTCTTCAGGTTTGGGTTCATTCAGCAAGTTTAGGACAGACTGATAAGTGTGGAGAAAATGTTTCAATATTTACTCTTTATGTTTATGGTGAAAGTTTCCCACCTCCCCAGGTAATTTGCTTCCAACACAGGATACATTTTTGGATGATACAGGATCTACTGAACAAAATGGAAAGTATGATGAGAGATGAAATGAATTATAGACAAGTGAAGGAAATGGGGAAAGTTTTAAGAGAAATTGTTTTATATAAAATAGTTATTATAACATTTAGTCATTAAAACAGCAGTAATAAAATTATATTTATAGCTGAATAAGGAGTCTCAGTGTGATTAAGATATGGAAGTAGCTAATTGGACTGCTGAAATATTAGGATATTGAAGTGATGAAAAGTATACAAATGAAAATAAAAGTGCATAAAAATTAATGAGGAGACTGAAATAGGAAATGGAATAAAGGAAAATAACAAATGAAGCAATGTAGGATGAATAAACATACAGCTGGTAGACAAGGAGATATCGAGGGCATTGCAAAAGTGGATGGATATTCATCGCCTCAGAGCTGCTGTTTCTGCAGAAACTCTGCCCATGTTCAGCGTTTGGGGTTTCTGTGGGTAGAGAGGGATGATTTCTCCATGGGGGGAGTCCACACTGTGCAGGGTGTGTTGTGGGAGCACAGATCCCTGCTCAGCAGCCAGGCTGCACTCTGTCTCATGTCAATCAGCCTTTGCTGTTCTGGGGACAGGGGAGAAGGCCAGGGGTGCTGTATGGTGGGAGAGCTTTGGGCTGGATTTGTTAGGCTGGATTTGTTAGGCTGGTGCAGGTAGTGGGAGGAGGAGGAGGGGGAATGTCCCATAAATTCTTGTGCTGGCAGAGGGAAGGTGAAAATGGCAGGGCTGGAACAGGCAGCTGGCTCTGCAAGGAGGTGAGAGTGTTTCTGTCATAGGCAACATGAAAGAGTTTTAGGAACTGGCCTGAATGCCCTTTTCAAGTTTCCTTTTATCTCTTCTGACTGGTCAGGTTCCCCAGTGCCCTTCATCCAACCTGGCCTAGAACTCTGAGACATCCCCAACTTCTCTGGGCAGCCTGCGCCTCTCACAACCTCCACAGAAAAGATTTTCTTCCTAAATCTTGTCTAACCCTACCCCTTTTCAGTTTGAAGGCATTCCCTGTGTCCTGTCACCCCCTGCCCTGTCCCCAGTCCCTCTCCAGTTCTCCTGGAGCTCCTTTGGACTCTGGAAGGGGCTCTGAGCTCTCCCCAGGTTTTTCTCTTCCCCAGGGTGAGCAATCTCCCCTCTCAGCCTGTCTTCACAGGAGAGGTGCTCCAGCCCTCTGGGCATCTGTTTTCTCACTCTCAGCAGCAAGGTAAGAAAACGCTGTTCCCAGAATATACCATATTTAAAGGTTTATTAATCAGATTATTCTAAGTACATTGACTTGTATTTCAATCCTTTCTAGGTTCTTATAATAATTTTTTGAGAATGTGTTTTCCAAGCTTGGAAGATCTGGAAAAAGACTAAAAAATTGGAAAACATATAAAACATTTTTTTATGAAAATTATGAGATTTGCTGCACGCTTCTATCTGTAGCATTTCAGCGATAAATTCAATTGAATTGTTGCTGCAATTATATATCAGGACACACAAAGTTTATGCTTGCACATAAATATGAGATGAACTCTCCTGCCAAGCACTTTAAGTCGCAGCTGATGTTTCATTATACCCCTGATTTATACCAACAAGGTAAGATATTTACAGTTAACTAACTCTGTAAATAATTTTGGCCTCTGAGGTACCTTGATGTGAAATATGGTCAGGAAGGAACAGCAAAACAAGTTGTTTGGATTAGACACATTCTTTTATTATGAGCAAACAACCTTACCTATATTTATCCATTTAAATGGAATTCTGTTTTAAACAGAATTGTCTGATTCTCTTCACTCTGTGTAGCTAGAAAGGCTAAACCCCAAAGCTACATTCTTATTGTGTTACATTGCACATTGTGTTAAACAGATATGGTTTCAGCAATTTCCATTCCTTGCAGGAAAACGTGGAATTTCGATTTAGATGACCACTGGGTCTTTAGTTTGAGGTGATTGTTTTCCCCATGTGAACTGTAGTTTTCATCAGGACCAGAAGGAAAAGCTATCCCACCTATAGAAAGCCAAATTACTGCTCTCAAGCTCAGATTTGGAATTTAGGGAGTGCAGAGAAGGGGATTGCAGCAGGTGACTGTGGTTATGTGCTAAAGCAGAGGCAGCAGCCCTGGAACAGCGCAATCCCCACGATGGGCTCTGTGCAGCCTCACTGGCTCTGCCCTGCTGTGCTTCAGGCCCTCCCAGTGCTGGGGGTGTGTGAGTGGCTCCAAAAATCGAGTGTTCACTGGCGACATAAATAAAGTCAGCAGCTGAGCTCTAGAGGAGTGAAATGAGCCACGGAACCAGACATGTACGGACGTTCTTTCTTTGTGACTGGGCAGTGCTGCACTGGACGGGACATCAGGAGGTCATTTAGTGCAGCTCTCCTTGCTGAAACAGGCTGAACAGATCTGTGTCATTTCAGAAAGGTTCTCCTCCCGTTTGCTCCCAGAGAAACTATCCGAGCAGCCCTTTGGATTAGCCTTGCTATTAGAATGATGTTTTTCCCTCTAATATCCAGCTTGGAGATTCCTTATGCCATTTAAACCTATTGCTTATTCACTGTGGCCATGAGGAACAGATAATTCCATTCCTCTTTTCAGCAGCTTTTTATTTTCCTGATGACTGCTATAATGTTGTCTCATTTTTCTGTCTTTAGGCAAACTACTGCAATTCAATTATTCTTTTGGCACAGGTGGTATTGATTATTCCTAAGTATTCTTGTCCCTAGCACTTTTGCCATTTAAACTATCTTCTGTTTTAAGAGCTAATCTCTACCTCAATAAATCTGTCATGTGGAAGCTTAAGAAAACACAAGTTTGGGGTTTTTTTTCATGCAATATGTAAATAAATGATGGAAGACTTTACACCAGGCATTGCAGAAGCCAAATTATAAATGGGTTCAAAAAAGGATTATACACAGCCCTTATGGCAGAATGGTCCAGAGGGAGCAGCTGAAAATATTTTCCTAAATGTAACCTCTAGCATAGGAGTTATGAAATTATGGATTGTACCTGGGAGGGATGAACAAGAAAAAGGTTGTTCTTTACTTGCCCTGTTTTTCACATCCTTTCTCTAAGCATCTGTTACAGGATGTTTCAGTTATGACCTTCTTTTGTGGGATTGCTTCATCCTTAATAAGCTTAGGATACACTGGTTTGCATATGCATTTTGTAAATTTGTTGGCTTATTATTTCTGATAAAACTCATAAAGGGATTATGGGCCTCTTATCTCCGACCAGATTAATTGTGAGCTAAAACAGCAAAGGTTAAGATGCTTGCCATTTCCTTTTTTCTCCTCTTGCAGATGGCTGCCTGAGTCTCTCTAAAAACATTTATCCTTCATCTTGTTCATTAGTTGTTGACCTATACCTTGTAATACAATCCTCAGTCCTTTTTAAGATAAAGGAAAAATATTATGTAATTATGGAGATAGTCTCATTCTTTGAAATGTCTAATTATTTTTTTTGAACCATCTTTATTTCTTGGTTTAACTTAAGTTTTAACTCAGGGAATTCCAATTCGGAATGTTTCAATTAAAAAAAATTCATACCGATTGTTTTTAAGTAGTATCATTTTGGTATTACTTACTTCCTTCTTCTCTTACCCTTATTGCTATTATTAAGAAATCTGGCTGAGATTGGTCTTTGGAGGAAAGTAAATTGATTCTGCACAACCTAGATATTATAAGTGGGTGGGGGAAAAGCCAATTAATTTAATGCCAGGGCTAATATCTATCCCTTTCACAGCTTCTATTTCCTGACTAATTTTGTAATTCCTGAGTAACACTTATCTCCACCTGGCTTTCAAGGCTGTGACATAACCACAAAATATTATTTTTCTTCTACCTGCTCTGGCAAAAGATTGTAAATATTTTGATCTTGTCCTTCCCAGGAAGGGTTATGCTGCAGCCCCTTTCCTTGTAGGCTGCAGATGGAAAACCTTCAGCTGGAGCCGATGCCACCTATGTGATGGTGTGGCACGGGGAGACTGCTGGTTCACTCTGAAATGAAACGGAGATTGCTTTGGGAAGTAAAGAATCCCTGTGAGGGCTTGAAAGCCCTGGTAGGTGTTGATAGCCCTGACCTGCCCCAGTTGGGACATTGGCATCCCTGCCCAGCCCAACCCAACTCAACCCAGCCCAGTCCTACTCAACCCAGACCAGCCCAGCCCAGCTCAGCCCAACCCAACCCAACCTAGGCCAGCCCAGGCCAGCCCAGCCCAACATAAACCAGAATAAACCCAGTCCAGCCCAACCAACTCAAACCCAGGCCAGCCCAGCTGAACACAACACAACCCAGCCCAACCCAACTCAGCCCAACTCAGCCCAACCCAACACAAAAGAGCCCAGCTCAACCCAACCAAACCCAGCCCAGCACAAGCCAACCAAACCCAACCCAACTCAGCCCAACCTAAGCCAACCCAGTCCAACCCAGCCCAACCCAACTCAGCCTAAACCAACACAACCAAACCCCACCAAGCCCAACCAAACACAACCCAACTCAGCCCAAACCAACCCAACCAAATCCAACCAAACCCAACACAACCCCGTCCAACCCAACCCAACCCAAACCAGCCCAGCTCAACCCAACTCAGCCCAACACAACTCAACCCAACCCAACTCAGCCCAACACAACCAAATCCAACCCGACCAAACCCAACCCAAGTCAGCCCAATACAACCCAGCCTAGCCCACCCCAGCCCTGGCACTCTGGGATCAGGGTCCAAACCCATTTCCAGCTCCTGGCTTGACTCGGCCTCATCCTCTTAGGTTTGCCAGAGCATCTGGGCCCTTGCTGGAGCTGCTCCATCTCCTCTCTGCAGTGCAGGTATGTGTGAGGGATTCTGCTGCGTGCTCCCTCAGGAGTCCATCCTTGCCCTTGGAGCTGGGATTACAGGGGTAGAGATGCTGCCTCCTGAGAGCTCCTGGATGAGTTTTTGTGGGTTTGCAGGTGTTTTGCTCTGCAGTTTGCATTGTCCTTTGGCATCTGAGAGTTGCTGCAATGTTTGTTTCCTTATTGAAAATATCTCAAAAGAGCTGTTTTGAAAAGAAATGGATTTGGGGCATATTTTATGGATGTTAATGCCAGCTTCAGTTCATAATTACATGTTAGATTAACTACTGAGTTGCTCCAGTTGGCATTGCTTATTGTTCCTGGTGGATTGGCAGTAATCCTGGAGAGGGGTACTGTGGGCAACTGAGAATGATAATGTTTGAGCTATTTTCAATTAATCTAGTTACAAGCATGAGTTAACTTCCTGAATCATCGGCAGTTAATATTTTTCACTGGCCTTCATTTGACTTTGTTTTATGTTGCTCACCTGCTGTGATTTCAGAAAAGGAATATAAATGTTGCTCCTGCACTGAAGAGTGGTGAGATGGCTGTGGAATTTTACCTGTTAATAAAAGCTGGAAATCTTTGGTGCAATTTCATAGAAGTGACTGAAGAGCATGTAGCTAAAATCCTGCAATTTATAATTATTCTGTTCATACACCAGAAGCCTCAAGCTTCACTGAGGTTTGATCCAACCATTAATGACCACATCAAAAATGAGCTTATGACTACTTTATTTTTGTTTGAGGTGTGTTGAAATTACAGACTTTTGAAAATAAAACCAAAATCCCTATGAATGAAGTCAAAATGGGGTAGAAAGATTGACTTCTTTGAATAGATGTTGTCCTCGATTTTTATTTTTAATTGTTTGCTCTCCTTTTCCTGGGGAGTTGCAAGTGTCCACTTTTTTCTTCATAATGTAATTCAGTCACATACATGTAACAAAGCTAAAGGATAACTGATGTTTATTATCTGATTCCTTGTGGAGAAATTTTGCACAGTAAACATAATGCACGAAAATAACACAACACTAATTGAGAGATATATCTTAAATTAGAGGAGTTCTTTTCTTAGTTCTTAACAATTACTAAGCATTTTTATGAGCCAGATACCATTTCTTCCTTTCCACAGTAAGTTTTGTAATTAACAATGGAAATAAGTAGCTTCAGGCAAGATCTTTGTATGTGTGTGTGTATATATATGTATATATATGAGAGAATTTCTCACTTTCTGCAAATAAATTTATCAGACTTGCATATTTTTGCTTTGGCAGGACCTTTATTGCCTTTGATAAAGTTTTTAATATTTTGAGCACAGCAGTAACTTTTTTTCAATTGTTTGTGAGCTCATCTCATTTACACTTTACTTGTTAACTGAAAGTAGCGTTGCTGAAGAAAATAAAATGGACATTTCAGAATGGGAATGTGTGTGAAGCTGTATCATCTGGCTTTTTGAAGATAATAAAAATGAAAATAACTAAATGCAAAAGAACAAAATTAATGATAGCTGATCTTATGTAGTGGAGTGTTCCTCTCCTAAAAACTTTCAATGGAGACAACAGTTACAAATTGTTTTGGAAAGCAGAGTTAGACTTTAGAGTGTACAAGAGGCAGCTCCATGGTCATTATACTCACTGAACAAGCATGCAGGCAAACATCACAAATTTCAACATTTCAAAACGTTTCAAAAGATTCAAGAATGCATTTGAAAGGCACCCAGTTCTATCAGACAAATAGCTCTCGATGAAGGCTCCAGCTGAGAACAAATGAACAATCGGCCTGGAATTTGGCTAGTGGTTTTGGTTTAATCTAGTACTGAGAGTTTAATAATAAATTTGCTTCATCTAAAAAGTCGGGTTGGGATACTTCCTGTGGATTCCATCAGCGAATAACCCTTGGGATGCTGTTATTGTACAGTGTTTGATGGGAGAAAATGACTGAAAATGCAGCAAAATGTAAATGTGGCACATACTGACAAAGCCATGAGGCTCTGCACCAGGACACAGGACTAATCTTTCACTGCAATTTACAGTAATTTTTTTTTTTTTTTTTTTTTTTTTTTTTTTTAATGTGTGGAGTTTTCAGGGCTCTTCAGATTCAATTAAGATTAAAATGCAAAACAGGGCCTGTTCCTCCATTATTTTTATCCCCAGTGGACTTCACTCAGTAAGCAGTTTGTAAGAAGACATTCTGTATCCTGTTATATCCTGATATTCTGTATATCCTGTTAATAATCCTTGAATATGAAAATGCTCAATCTGTTAGGTATCTAGGAGAGAACAGACTCGTGGATCAGTTTGGTAAATACACTCGATTTATATAATTCCAAAATGCAAAATTATTTGTAAAGCAGTGGTATTGTGGGCTTGAGCCTGGGTTCATCAAGTCCTTATTTACATTGTTTTTTTTCCCCTAAAGTGCTGGTTTGGACCCTGTTGTGTAGTTATGGACTGCCCACCATCCTCAGAGTGTGACATTTTGGTGTAAAAGCAGTTCCTTTTATTGGTTTTTATCCCAGTGAAAGGCATTAGTCCCTTGATGTTGAAGTGCATGGAGCTGTGCACTAATGAAGGGGTTGATATTGAAGATTTTTTTTTTTAAATCCCCACTGCTATTTTATCAACTAAACTATTGCACAATATGTTTTAGTAATGAATAGAACATAATAAATGTTGCTACATTTTCTATTTCGTCGCTAGAAGATGCATCCCATGGGAAAGGTTAAATCTAACAATATGATCACTTGATGGCTTCAGCACTCCACTGAATCAAGGCCTTCTTTATTCTAATTAGAACTTCAAATTTGTCCCTATGTAAGGATGCAGCAGAAACCTGCAGGATTTTAAATGGGCAACAAGCAGGAATTCCTGACAAGTGTTCAGAAAATGTCTTATGGCTACTTTAAGAGATGAGGGGAATCTTTATGTTCAAGAGCAGCTCTTTCCCTGAAATGAAGGTCATATTTTTAAAAAAATGCTCCTCAAAAAGCCCAAATCTTTCATATCTTCTTTCATTTTCATAGCCAAAACACCACTTTTTGTTGCCTTTCTTACACTTGACTATATAAAAATAAGTTTGCCTTTTAGGTTTTTTTTATTTCCCTTATGGAAAATATGCCATTTAAATTGGCAAAAAGTCAAACATAGTTGATTATCAAAATTAATTAACTTCATATCCTTTGATCTTCCAAAAAAAAAAAACCTCTTCAAGGCTGAAAGAAAAAAAAATTGTTATTACTTTAGCCTAAATTTTTTTAAAAAATACAATTGTACAAATGCTGACCCATGCATCTTTGATGGGTGTGCCTCACTCTAAGAGAACTTTAGTTTATCTTCTTATTTAGGTATACTTAGTATATAGTTCTTGAAATCAGAATTGGTCTTCCACTGCTCTTAAACTTTCATCCTGCTGGGAGTGAGGATTTGTTCCATGTTATTTTATTTCCTTTCTGTCCTGTTATTCCTGAGGAGCTGCTGGGCACATGTGACACATGCAGGTGATCTGACTGTACAGATATTTACAAGGTACTTTTCCTGACTCCTAATACTGTTTGTGAATTAAGGGATGAAAGACTTTTAAAAGAAGTTGAGAACACTGAAAAATCAGTTATCACTTCACGAGCCTCTGGGACACGCTTAGGGCAGATGGCAATTTGCCACCAAAGCACTCAAACTTTCTGAGTTACTTTAGCACTGTTGAGCAAGTCACAGACAAAATTCTATTTGATTTCTGGTTATTCTTCTATTATATTAAATGGGCCAAGCTTAAGTGAGGTTTACCCTGGAGAGCAGTAGAAATAATGATGCCTTGCTGGAAATACTGAAATAAGGAATCTGTCGGCTTTTAAAACTTTTCAGTAAGAATCTCCTGGCACACGATATTAGTTTAGAGAAAAGAGCTATATCCCATTTTCTGGGTGCAAAATCTGCATTCCTTTTTTTTTCTTTTTTTTCCTTTTTTTTTTCTTGAGGAAAACATTCATTAAATTTTTGAGCATGCTGGAACTTCCTCCTGTCCATTACAGAAGAAGTCATTAGGTGTTGATTAAGGCTACCTGTTACCCACCTTGGTTCTAGATACTCCAATTCCTGCCTTAGCCTGGGTGCCCAGTCTGGGCCCCAGAGCTGGTTTTTACTGTTCCATTCAAACTGACATGCCTGGTTTGGGAAAGAATCTGTGAAAGGCAACAGCTTTGTGTAGACACACAGTCACTTACTTCCTGTAGTTTGTAGTGGGATGTTTGGATCCCAGAATGAAGCAGATGCAAATGGAGCTTATAATAACTTTATTTATGCCTACTTTCTGATGGTGTGTCCTGGACAATGTCAACCAGCAGGAGAATAGACCTTCTATTTCCACCACTTCTTCCCTAAGTTCTAGTGAGCATATGTGTTAAGTATTTTTAAGTTTTGAGCAGTAACAAGGGAAAGGATAATCTTACAGACTTTCTCACGATGGTGCACGAGAGTTTTGATCAACACCTAGCTGCTCAAACTTCTTAGTGGCTTTAGTCTTCTTCTGTTTAAAAGAAGATGACCCAAATGCACAAGAAAGGCTCCTTAGTGTTCTGTTTAATTCCCTAATATCTAGTTCAGATTCCATAACAAGGCTGAGTTTTCTGGCTTTAAAATTCATTCTCCTTTAATGGACCTACTTAACACAAATGTCTTGAATGTCTTTTTGCACTGGTCGAAGAGCATCCTCCCAACAATTCAGCTGCACATTTCCCCTTCAGATGGGGGAAGAGGGGCTGCATCATCCTTGTTTTTAGCAGTGAATGACAAACCCACCTGGTCCCTCCTTGTTTTGCCACTGGTTAGTGCCAGAAGAATACCTAGTCTGGAATTAAGAAATAGTATTTCTATAAAATATCTAGTAAGTGTTGAGTTCCACATGTGTAATTTGCAAAAGCAAATACAATCTGAGTGGGAGCTACCTAAAATAGACACTCTGAAGTGCCAAGGAGAAGCTCAAGGGGTCTGCTGGGCCAACTCCTAGCTGATAACTATGGGTAATTATGCAGAACAAAACAGTATGAACAAACCTCTTCAAGAAAAACTTGAAAATCCAGTCAATTTATTCCTGAAGAGTGACCTAAGTGTGAAAGAACTGAGTCAAAACACGTCCTTAAATAAGTCTGATAGAAGAAGTGAAAATAGATCCCCTCTTTCCTGAGTATCTTCAAGGGGCTGTTGAACAGACAGAGACACATGCTGGCCAAACAGCTCCCAAATGTTTCCTTCCTCTTGAGCTGATTATCTATATAAAACTCAATTTCTCAAGCCAATTTTTAATTTCCTGAGGATATTTTACGATATAGGCCTTGCAAGGGAGCCACCCATGGTTTAAGAGTTCTCTTGTGCCTAGGAGTAGATCAGAGCTTAGACCAGATGAGAGACTGGGAGGCTTCTCAAGGGACAGAGCTTCATGATTACCTGACACTGCTAATGTGAGGTTACAGCATCTAAAGTGGTTCCTAGGTTAAACTTCTGTCATTTGTGCAGGTGGTGCACTGGGAGGGACACTGGGGATGTGCTGAAATAACAACAGAGATCTGCAAGAGCTGTGTGGCTGCTTGGGCACCTTTGCCATGAGCTGGGGGTCACTTTTGGGAGCACCAAGGGGCTTGACATGAAGGCTGCAGAGACTTTCTTTGGCATTTCTGCTGGGGATTTGCATTTGGCACTTGGGCAGGCCAAATAGAATAGAATGGATCTGCTCTGCAGACCTTCTCTTTTTCTGGGGCAGGGGGACATGTGCTCTTTTCTGCTTTGGTTCATTTTATTTGTGTCTGGCGTTTGTTTCTGCCTTTGAGGCTGGATTAACTGGACATCTGGTGCTGGAGATTTTCTCCTCTTCGTTAAAGAGACACGAGTTGCTTCCATGCCAGTCTTCTGATGTCTGTCCAGAAGATTCTGCAGGCACTGGGACATGCTGAGTTGTGAGTTTAATTATCCTGGCAGGTTGTTAGAGACAAAACAAAAGATGGGAATTGCCACTCTGATAACAGAAGCCTGTACAGAAAATTCCCAAAAGAATACATAAAAATGTAAACTGCTTAGTAATATGGCACTTTTTCTGCTCAGGAGCTGCCTAAATGAGTTCTGCATGTTTCTGGAAATTCCAGAGTCGTGATTGTGTTTACTTTTAATGCTTAATAGACACTATAAAATGTCTGTTTATGGGGTGAAAATAAAATAAAGCATTTGCATTTGTTGATATTTTCTCTGTCTGAAAAGCAAGAGATTGTTAACTGATGCCAATCAAATTTGGCATTGGATTCTATTGAGTTTGACACAGTTATTGGCCAAATATGTTTCAACATCTATTTTATACTTTAAATATTAGTGTACATTTAAATAAGCCAGTATATAAAATATAGTTCATGTTATTGCCTATAATTAACCCTGCACAAATACCCTGGCAAAGCTAAAGCAAGTTTTGAAGGACTTCAAGAATGTCCAAAACTGCAAATGACTGAATTTAGAAGACCTAGACATTATTTTAATTTTTTTTTTCCAAGATTAAGTAACTTGCCATACATCCAAAATGTCCATGTCTTTTATAGAATTGGGATGTCCATTAGAGGGACCTATTTGGCCCCACAAAGGAGATGCTGAGGTACAGCCCCTGGTATCAGCACACTTTGATTTCAGCTTGCCTCTCACATCTTGTGCAGTTTAGCATTGGTTGTGCTGGCTGGGGAACGATTTGCACACAGATGTAAAACCACGAGTAAAGAAAAACTGCTTCTGTAAGTCCTGTATTTCATTCAGAGCAGAATTACTCTTCCAGGAAGACAAAGTGCAATGAATGTGTTTACTCTGAAATGCTTGCAAATGCACCAGCAGAGCCCATTTGTAGTTCAGTAGATAATGATGTAAAAAGTGTGGGTGGCTGAGTAAAATGTCATGGTTTCCTCCACAATCATTCCAGGTATCCTGGACAGCCCTAGATTTATAAACAAAATTACAGGTCCTGAAACAAAGTCTTGATATTCCTCATGGCTGATGGAAGTATTGGATGACAGTGGTTCAAATCCAAAAGGACAGATAGAATGTTAGGGTTTTCTCCTTCATAGGCATCTCTGATTGTCTGTTGATTTGATCTTTGTCTCAAAGTGTCATAAAACTGCAGAAGATCTAGAAAAGAATGCTACATGATAAAACAACAGAATGGAACTGTTGTTTTTGACTAACTTGTGCTAGGAGCTTTTAGGCTGACAAAAAGAACACAGGGAGGAAGTATGAATTAGCTGGAGAAAGAGAACAGGGGGGAGTTGTCTCTTCCATATGAGAATTAAGAGCCATCAAACTCAGCAAGTGGTTGGCTCAGTATGATTAAAGCAAACAGTTCCTCACACAGCATGAAGTTAAGCTGTGGAAGTTGTTGATCCAATGCATTGTGTGTAGATAATAAAATCTGTGTGGGTTCAAAAGCATTTGGACAAGTAGGTAACAAATTCAAATTACTAAGGCTTACTGTATAAAAAAAATTACTTCTGCTCAAGAAGTTCTTGACCCCTGAATCTTCGGATTGTAGAACATTCCAAGAGAACACTGTGTACACTCTATCCCTGGGTACTTCTCATGTTCTCACAAGCTTCCTCAGTCATCTGCTGGAGTATTGAACTGCAGGGATCTTTAGTCTGACCTCATATTTCTGTTCTTACAAGTTAGATTAGTTATATGTATCTGGTTTAAAAAAGAACAAATAAAAAACTTTTTAAAATGTGGAAGGGAGAAGGGCTTACATCTAATTCCAGGTATAAATATAAATTAGTAACTAAAATCATACATCTTATGATTCCTTGTCTCTGACTTCTCAGATGAAATGAAAGCCACATTAGATTAATAGGGAACACTGGCCTCACTTAAACTCTTTTGGTTTTTCTGACAGAATCTAAGTCTGTGATCCTTTCTAATCTAGAAAAAACAACAAATCAGGGAACATAGATCATGTAACACATCTAACATGTTCTTTATTTACACGTATGGTATGGTGGTGTATCATGGGCAAGTAGTACCAAGGTCTCTGAATAGGAACATGATCTGTTTCACTCAGACTTATAATTATGTGTATCTTACAAGTCTGTCTTTTTGATGAACAAAGATGTTGAACTCTTGTATAAAATTAGAGTTTACAGTTGTCAGACCTGTGAAAGAGATTATTTTTCTCTATGGAAAATTTCTGAATATAAAATGTCTGTAGCACTGTTTAGCATTTAATTGTATATTCAGCACTTTCTTGGGAAGAGAAAGATCTCTTGCTATCTACAGAGATATTCAAAAGGCTTTCTTTCCCCATTCTTCAAAAGACCTTTAGACTGTTGTATCTGCCTTTCTGTGCAGGCACAGCAAAACAGTCTCTGGAAGTTGGTGAAGTAGAGTTTTGAAGGGATGGGAGAAGGTGGGGGCTTTACGGTGCATTTTGTTTATGTCCCTCCCGACAAACAGCATTTAAGGTTCAGAGTTGGGGACCCCAGGGATCAGCAGCAGCCCCTGCACTGGCTCTGCCCATGCTGAGGGCAGGAGAGGGTCAGGAGGAAATGTACTACATGCCTGAGTGTCCTGGTTTAGGGCAAATTTGGGAGAAAAACCCATGAATGGAATCCCTCTGGAAAAGCAAACCCAGGCGGCCCCTCCCCACAACTGGGGAGGAACTTCTGGGAAAGAACTTCCTCAGAGAAAAGGGGAAAAAGCTATTTATTTAACAAACAAAGTGCCCACAAGCACAAAGAATGAATAATATGAAACAATACAACCTTTCATTGCTCTGAAGTGAGATGGTAAGCTCAGAACGTCCTTGCTGTGGGTAGCTCAGCTCTCCCAGTCTCTTACCAGTCCCTCAGGACGTCCAGGCCCCGCTGGGCCCCAGGTGTGAGCTCCTGCTGCTCCTCGGGGCTTTTCAGTCCAGAGCAGGTTTAAACAGTCCTGAGAAACAGAGAAAAGAACAGTCCAGGGAACTTCTCTGTCTCAGCTAACCAAAAACTACCTAAAAGCAGAGGAGATCTCCGTCCTGCTGCTGTCCTTGCTGTAGACAGGACAGTTCAAGGGCAAAACGCGGAGGAGTGAGTGCAGTTCATGCAAACAAACCCCGTGCTTCTTCTTTCTCCCCTTTCGCTCTCAGAACCTGTTGGAGAGGCACAGAACACGATATACAGCACAAACAGAACAGATGGGTGGGGATACAAGCATCGCAAAGTCACCCGAGGACACAGAGCCTTCCCTGTCACCTGTTGGTGTTCCAGGAGCCGGGAACAGCCCGGGTGTGAGGGTCAGAGGCGTCCCTGAGCTCGCCTGGAGCTCTCAGTCCCGCGTGGGTCCAACTCGGCTCTGCTCACAAATATCTGCTACTGTTTGAGATATTTCACAACTTGAGGGAATTGGCATGGCCATTTCTGGTTATTTGTTGTTTTCATTGCATTGACTTGTGGTTACCTCTGTGGTTGGAGAGAACAAAAAAAACCCCAAACCTCAAACTAAACCCTTCCCTTCTCCACCCAAAAACAGTCCCTCAATACAGGGGAAGACTTTTGCTACAAAATGAAATTCCCTTGGAAGCCTTTTTCAATTTGTGTAATTTTCATTGGCTTTTTCTTTCCTTTTATGCTAAACCCTTATACAGTAATCTTTTTTCTTAATCTATTTTTTTAATACAGTTCTACCACCACTGGCTCCTAACAGGTTGCTACATAATTTATTCTATTCTACATTACAGTAAAATGTGCAGAGCCAAAAGCTGTGGGAGTTTAGTGCAACCCCTAATGGACCATATATCTAATTTGGAAATCATTGAATTTTTTAACTGAAACTCTTGGGAACTGGTTTTTTGCATCAGCTTTTTAACAAATTTTTAGATAATTGTTAATGCATATTTCTTGGAGTTAGAGCTGTTGATCACATTGCTTCACTGTTCTGTACTTTAATTCACAGAAATATTTCACATTTTCCTTTTTTACAGAAAATAGTAATTAGTAGAATACCTAACAAATTCATTATTTCTACTCTTAAATAAAGGCAGTGGTAAATGGCCTTTGTCAAAGTAGTTATTGTTTTGTATAGTTTTCCTAACAACCAGCTAAAATTTTAAAAAAAGAATTTAAAAAAATCACAGCTCCACTGTTGTTAGCATTGTACCTTTGAAAGGTATTAAACATATGTTTTTTGAATGGTACTAAATTACTGTAATGTAACTTGATGATAAAAGAAATACACAACTTTACAGCGCAGCCGTTGCTAGGGATTGGCAGCATTTGCAAATTACCAGAACAAGTCAAGACCTCTGGAATGAGAACCCAATAAAAAAAAATAATGTTTCAGGCACATTAGGAGAAAGTGAGTAGAATTCTCATGATAGATGAGAAGTTTTTAATAAAAGGAGAACCAAGAAGTTTAATGCCCTGAAGTTATAATAACTATTTTCTTTTAACAAGTAGACCAAAGCTGCACAGCAACCACAAAAATATAAGAAAAAGGTATATAGGTCTCCTATGTTGTAGAAAAAAATTGATTAATGTATTCTGAATGAATATTACCACTCACTTGATTTTTTTCCCCCCAGACAGTCTTTTCTGTTTGGCAGAGCCAAACACAGCAGCCAGTAAGGAAGGTCAGTTGTCAGTGAGTGTCCACAACTCTCTAAATTGACCAGAACTTTATTGCTTTCCTGTTTAACTCTCTATTTGTATCTTTAGTAAACTGTGGATTTATGGCTCTGCTGTAGGACTCTGCAAGAGTGGTTTCATTATTACATGGTGAGAAGCACGTTGGTTTAGGTATATTTTTCTATCATATATTAATTATCAAAGCAATAACCTGCTTTGCAATAACTTATTTTGTCTTTGTGACCAGATCACACTGAATTGTTGACATATTTTTGGGTGAGAAGACTGATTTGTCCCTTTGGTCAAAGAATGAACTTTCAGGGCTTTTATTGTAGTCGGTAACTGGGGATTAATCCTTCTCTAACCAGAGTTATTTTTAAATCCTGTCTACCCCTTTCACAATGAGAGGTGACTTCTTGTATAGGGAATAAATATTTCCTGTATTCTCAGTGCTGTGGGGAGTTTTTTTGGTTGTCACTGGTGGTGGGGAGGGTGTGTAGGGTGGTTTGTGATTGAACAAAGAAAGCAAGTGGATTTTTTTGTGGCACACAACCCATACACAGAGTAAGAAATACCATAACAGCCTATAAAGACCTTTCTAGACACGTAAACTGACAAATCTGTGCTCTTCTTACTTGGAAAATGTTATTGAATAGCTATTACTTGAACTGAATCAGTTAGAAAATTGTTATAATAGTTTTGTAGTGAAAATTGCCAGCTGAAGGCTAATTTGTAAAAAGGATTGAAGTCAATTGAATTACTTTTCTGGTGTAGTAGGTGGAAACTCTTCTGGCTCTTCCCAAACTGTGAGGTGGAGCTGCAAATGTGATAGATGCCTGTGAGTTAGTGCAGCAGGCTGCTTGTTTAGCTCTGTTGGTATCAGCCTTGAGTGTAACCAGCCTGTCTTTAAAAGGGACAGAGATTGCTGGGGACAGCAACCCCTGAGCACAGAGGGACCCACGGACAGCAGGAGGAGAAACATGAAAACCCAGCAGTGCCTCGAAGGTGCCAAGGGCTCGTTTGGCCACGCCTGCATCAAGCTGTCAGGGGCTTTACATTTGAGATTTTTTTTTTCGCTGTTTTAGCCAGAGTAGTAATTTGTGGTGTGGACTTTTGGAATCTCTGGGAAAAGGAAGGTGGGGAAGTTGTTTTCTGTGCATTCTGGTTTTCTGTAGCCTCTGAAAATAGACTTTTTACTGTCTCGTTTCTGTCAGCGTGAGCATGTGGAAGGTGAAGTACTCTTACATGAAAGTCAGATACTTGGTGAGAGGCTGATCCCAGGTATGAGTGGAAGGAATCATAGCGAGGATCTGTTCTCAAGGTGAACTTTTCCCTTTGAGATTCTCCTCTTCTGCTTAACTCACTGTTGTTTGTTTTTTACTTAACATACAGCCTTTTGGAAATGTGTCTATCAAACCTGAGTACAGCAACCCTGAGGAATGAGGATTCCACCAGCAGCTCCTGCTCATGCTTTCTCTAATCAGCTGGAGTACTAATGAGTAATCAACAGCAGTGGGGAAATTTACTGCAGGTCTGTGTTCCATGCTCAGCGTGCTGAGAAATATTTTGCTGCTGTTAGGTCCCAGCTTGACATCTGGTGATATATCTCAGATGTTTGAGACAAGCTGAGAGTAGAGGGATGGGCATCTGGGGTGCAGTTTGCTGGCTTGGAAGCCTGGTGTGAGGAAACCTCAACACCTGGAAGGGAACATTTCCATTGTCTAAAAAGTACAATGTGAACCCTGGTGTTTTACTGTGACGGCAGATGACACCAGCTTTATTTCGTGTTGTAAATTCAGGTTCTGAGAGCTGATATGTGGCTGAGGATATGGCTGCAGGGGTAGAAGGAATAAAAAGAACTTTTCTGTAAATGTTTAATTTAATCTTCCTAGTGTAAACAATGAACCTGTTCCCTTAGTGCATCATTTCAGCAAATATTCTTGCAGACTGCAGTCATCCGAAATAGTTTTGGTACTGATACAGCCAGTAGACCACTAACTCCAAAGCTTGGAAAAAGTGCAGTAAACATTTCAGCATCCAAGAATGTGGATTTTAACGGAAAATGAATAGCTCAAAAGTGTATGCTTTGGCTTTGATGTAGCTAAATATGTTGAACCACAGAGACTTGAAAGAATTCGATAAATACTCTAAAAGAAAATCAACTTCCTCCCAGCAGCCCAATAAATAATTTTCCCCACTCTCTTGTAACTTGTTTTTCAGAGGAGTGGAATGGAAAGACTACTAGGAAACATGAAATCTCAAAAACTGAGCCAAAAACAGCCCCATGAACATGAAGCTTTCCCACAGAGAGATGGAAGATTCTAGACATAATCCCATCCCTTAGTAATCTACATGCTTAATCTCTTTCCTGCTGCCACGACAGTGCTGCAGCATTGCAGTGTGTGAGTTATCAGTGCCAGAAATGGTTGTACAGCATTGCAGGAGATATCAGCTCCTGGGATTTCCATATGGATGATACAACACGTGATGCAGAATGATACAACAATGGTGAATGCAGAAACTGTGGGTAAAAGTCAGAGAATACAGGACTTTTATACAGTGGGGGTTTCATTGCTGTTGTTGAGACACTGGAAATAGAGAAGAGTTTTGTTTAAGTTTTGCTGTGAGCCTGTCTACCATTCCCCCTCACTGGAGGACTGGCCTCTTCCCCAGTGCTTTTATTCCTCTTGCTGCTGATGCTGCAGACATTTGCAGTTCAGAGGGAATTCAGCCTGCAGAGAGGTGAGGGGACCATTGCACAGCAGTAGGAGAAGAAGTTGTGGGTTGGATGCAGTGGCCCCTAGCCCAACGTCCTAGGGTGACTTTATGGTGCTTGTATCCCCACTCATCTGTTCTGTTTCTGCTGTATATTGAGTTCTGTGCGTTTCAGACTGGTTTTGAGAGTGAAGCAGGGAAAGAAGAATCACAGAGTTTGTTTTGAGGAGAGCTGTCTGACTCCTCCACGTTCCTTCTCTGGGCTGGGTGTTCATCTGAGGCACGGACAGCAGCTGGACAGAGATCTCTTTGCTTTTAGTTCGTTTTAGCTAGCTAGGGCAGAGAAGTTCCCTGGACTGTTCTTTTCTCTGTGTCTCAGGACTGTTTAAACCTGCTCTGGACTGAAAACCCCGAGGAGCAGCAGGAGCTCACACCTGGGGCCCAGCGGGGCCTGGACATCCTGAGGGACTGGTAAGAGACTGGGAGAGCTGAACTACCCACAGCAAGGACGTTCTGAACTTACCATCTCACTTCAGAGCATCGAAAGGTTGTATTGTTTCATATTATTCATTCTTTGCGCTTGTGGGCACTTTGTTCGTTAAATAAATAATTTTTCCCACTTTCCTCTGATGAAGTTCTTTCCCGGAGCAGTTGGGGGGAGAGGCCCTTTGGGTTCACTCCCCAGAAGGACCGCATTCATGGGTTTTTCTCCCAGATTTTCCCTAAATCACAACACTATCCACAGAAAATATTGCTCTCGCATGGAGAGCTTACAACCTTTAACCTGACCCAGATCATAGCAATGTCCCCCTGGGAAATCTCCTGAAGAGAATTCTCCTAGCTCAGGGTGAGCAAAGTGTGTCAAATCCATGAGCCTTTGCAACATTATGTTAATTTGTTGCTTCTCATTGGTTAGTTCCCCAGTTCCTAGCTTTTACCCCTGTTGATTTGTTCTCTTTCAGTCCTCTCCCTGATTGGTCCCTTTCCCAATTTGTTTCCCTATTGGCCAAGTTGTAAAACCACACCCCCTGGCATCATTATATAATCCCTGCTCCCTGAAGTTCTCCAGTTCTTCCCGCATCCGAGTTTGCTGAATGAAGACTCCTGAGGACTGGGAGACCCTGTCCCATGGTTCTTTCTCCTGCTTCACCTGGAGTGGCAATCCAGCCAGGGCAGCAGTCACAGGAGAGCTGATCACTCTGAGTGCCCGTTCCAGCGCCATGGAGGGTGTCCTTCTAAAGAAACTTCTGCCAAGGAAGGTCACAGCACCTTTCCACTATCCAGACTGCGACAGTTGGAAACAATGCCCTTAATGCACCTTTCTTGGCCGAACAATTGTGTGGGCTGTTAAAGTAAACAAAACCCTGCTCTGGCTGTTCCATGCCTTAGTGGGAGTCATCTCTCTTGTCATGGAAAGCACTTCCCTTGAGAACTCGCACAAAGGCCCCAGCACTGCTCAGCATGGTGTTGGTATGGATGTCAGTGCAGAAACATCCCTGTATTTCACAAACTGAGCTCACAGCCGACCTGAGGCCTGACTTTCAAATTAATGCTGCACAGGAGAAGAGGATTTAGCATGTCCAGAACCGTAGTACTCGGAATGTGATACCCACTCTCTGCACACTGCATAGGTTTCCACTTGTGGATTCAGTGTCATTAGTAATTTGACAGCTCTGAATATGATCTTGGAGTTTATCTTTGGATTACATGTGTCTGAGAGGAATTCAGCTTGGACAGCCTTAGATCACTCTGTAGCCCCAACAGCCTACAAAGGAAAGCTACAGATGTGAGGGGTTTTTTCCCCCTAAAGTCCTAGAATGCTGAAACAGATACACTTTTTTAATCCATGTGTCAGGCACAGTACAATAATGAGATGCTGAGTTGGAAATTGATTTTGTGGTCCCTGATACCTTTCTACTCAGGGTTCTGCAGAACCCTGTTCAAGAGGAGTATTTGGAATACATTAGAGACAGGAGAAAATTTCCAATAACTTTGTGATTTCCTCTACATGGTGCATGATTTTCTTGCGTTCAGTTTCTCCTTTTGACTTGGAGACTGTCCATAGGAAACCTGTTGCTTGAGACATCAAGGCAAAGGGAAGACTTCTGAGTAAATGTTCAAGCAGAAAACTAAATTGACAAACATCTCCAGGGTGAATGTTTTCAGGCAGTAGAGTATCACAAGCAGGTAACACACAGGCTGGAAAATGCACTTATTAGCAAATACTGAGCTGAAATTTTCTGTGGTATTGTCAGCTTTGAAATCTGTCTTTTATGGGTTTTAAATAGCCCATTTGGAGAGTTCAGCAGACTCTGAGGTGCTGCTTTAGTTTGTACAAGTGCAAATAAATTCAAGAGTGGGTGTCATCTAGGTAGGGAGATGTGTAAAGCCTTCATTGGATCTGATCAGGGACCTTCATGCTAATAATTTTTAGGTATTCTGGCACAAGTGGTTTTCACCTCAAGAGTTCTTGCATATTGCAGATGGATTTAGATGCTGGAACAACCCATAAGTTTCTAAAAGCAAAGGTCTTGCTACCTGTCCAGAACAAACTGTAAATACATAACACCTTTAACTCAGTGGCCACACATGCACTTCAGACTTAGAGTTAATATTTGTAGTGATTGCCATATAAAAAGATTTACTTGGGCATAGGAGTAATTACTAATGATGGGTGCCAATGGGTTTAGGTTTCAGTGCATAGAACTTAGCTCTGCTTATAGGATTTTGTTAACACCTCTCACTGGAGATTAACCTGATCTCCCTAGCACAGGAAATTAAAAATCCTTTGACAGTCATCTTCAGATTATGAGTGGGAAGGCAAGATGAAGTGTCTCTTAGCCCCTAAGCATGCACCTTTCTCTTCTATTTCCTAGAGAGAGGTAGGAAAAGTTGTAGGGATTAAAAAAAAAAAATTTAAAAATCCAGTGATACTGACAAGCAACACATCTTTCATCTGTGTTATGGTGCTTTTCACTTCTCTGTATGTTATTCAAGTAGCTGAAAGTGCTTTTATGCTTAAAATTCAGCTTTCAAAGCTTGTACCTGAGAAAGGGGTAAGTTATTGTAATTTTTCAAGTGTTTTAATCCTCGGGTAGTGCCCATAAATATTTAACAGTGGCTACTACAACACGGCTTTAGTCTGACTGATAGACATGGGCATTACTGCAGAGCAGGTAAGAAATGTGAAGTTGGGGAGAGTAAAAGAACCTTCAGAATTTTCTTCCTAATTTTCTTTCCCGCAAAACTTTTTTGTGGGTTTGTGGTGCTAAGCCCCATCACAACAGAGCTGTTGAGGTGGTTTCCATTCTGTCCTGCCTCTTTGCCTTATCCCAGCCCTCTTCCTTAGAGAATGGGGTGGCCAGAGGAGTTTTGGAATGGAGTGGCAGGACATGTTGTCAGGGGTCACTGAAATGGTCTGGGAGTTTTGTGTGATGCCCTTCTGCTGGTTTAATCAAGAGCCAGTTTGCCTCTGTAACTCTCAAGAATTAAACTGAAGGGGTGGGGCTTTTTTTGTTTTGTTTTGTTTGGGGGTTTTTTGTTTTTTGTTTTTTGGGGGTTGTTTTGGTTTTTTTTTTTTTTTTGGTTGGTTGGTTGGTTGGTTGGTTGGTTTGTTGGTTGGTTGGTTTGTTGGTTGGTTGGTTGGTTGGTTTTCTTTTTGGTGGTGGTGGTGGTTGTTTTTTGTTTTTTAGGGTTTTTTTTTTTTTTAGGGTTTTGGGGGTTTTTTTAATATAATTGAAGTTGGAATGTCTCTTCCTTCCATTTTGTTTGGAATTCCTTGGAAATAATTTTGCCAAGAGCTGGCTTTGTTGGCCTGGTGGCACTGGATATAGGCAAGGTTTATGTATAGGTGAGGAAACCAAGTAATCTCCTGAGGGTAAAGTTCACTGTGTGTTTCGTACCCCCTCCTCATGGCTGTGGACATTCTCATTGTAATATATGTCCTAAAGTTAATTCGTGTTGAACAATAAATAATGTAATTGAATATATCTTGTAACAAGATTTTAGTTGAAATGGAGTTTAAAATCTATAAACCAAAAAGTGTATACAGGGTTAACTGGGACGACAGCTGCACAGAGGAGACACGAGTAAATCGAGTAAATCGCTGCCGGAACCTTGCAAAGGCAACACAAAAGGACGGAAACGGGAGATGGGTGCTCTGATGATCCCCAGATTGTATCAGATCACTGTCTTATCTGTTCCAGCCCGATGTTACCATCTCCAAAAACTTCTCCGGACACGGCCATCAGGACATTGTTCTGCCTTTGAGAAACTATTCATCGGACCCCGGACACGGACATGAATATCTAATGAAGCTACCTCAAGGCACGAGTCTCACGGTCTCAGCTGGTCCCCAGCGAGACACTGTATAAAAATCCGCGGCTTGGAGACCCAAATTGTGAACTTAGGGGTGACATAGTGACAGAGTGTGTTACCGTGTTCACCCAGCGCTGATCCCAGGCTCAACGCTGTCCTTTTAATTGTGGCTATCGGAGACTGTCGTTTTGTCTCTCAATAAAATTCCAAATTTTGATTTACTGAATTTGGTGAATCGTATTTATCACATCGTTTTGTGGTGACTCAGAGATTTAGTGGCTGCATCAGCTTTTTATGAGTGGAATATTAAGCTTGAAATTTGACTTGTGTGAAGGCTGCAGTCTCAGCTTTTCCAGAACACAAAGAGTCCCAGGAAAACGTTCCCCTCAGAAAATCACAAATGGTTCAGGATGGAAGGGACCCCAGGAGGTCACCTGGACCAACCTCCCTGCTCCAGCTGCAGGAGGTCACTGCTCTTTGGGGACACAAAGGAGTCTTTAATTCCTGCTCTCAATTGCTGAGCTTTGCAAGGGTGGTGGAAAGCCTTCAAGGGAAAGGGTGAAGATTTAATGAGAGGAAAAGAAGAGAGGAGTGGGTTAGGACTCAGTGCCTTCTGTCACTTCTCTCAAGGCTAAATGTTGTTTGTTAGTGGCTGCTAACTCTGGGGTTTAATAAACCTGGATTTTCTTGGTGGTATTTCCTAGTTCTTCACTTTTACCCAGCTCATAAAAATAAAACAGTTCTGTTGTGGATTTACTATACTTGGAAAGAAGCTAAGGTGATGGAGTGTGCTGTAAATTTCTAATGGACTATACTCAGGATTTTAAGTGTAAAAATTAAGAGAGTTGTTGTCATTTGTCCTTTTGGGCACAAATAAAAAGTTCCTGAAGGTGTGACTTCAGAGATCTCTGTGAACAAAGCCTGGGCAAGACTGACACTGGAATACCTGGAGGGGTGAATTTAGGAGAGAAGTGAGCATCTCCTGAGCTGAGTGGTGGCAGAGTACATGTTCAGGCACCTGTTTCAAAGCCATGTACCTGCTTCTTTCATCCAGCTTAGAGGCAAATCATTTCCTTGGTAGGAAATTCAAAAGCTTAAATGGCAAACTACCCCCCCTTGCTGCCAAGGGCACTTAGAGCTAAACTCCCTTTGATATCCTAATTTTTAAAGCTACTTGGTACTAGGCTGATTCATTTTCATAATCCTTTGACTGTAATATGTGTATTTTAAGCCATAGCCTGTGCCACTAAATCATGAGTTTGGATCTAAATTCTCAGTAATTTGGGAAACTCAAAAGGTGGTTTGGGCGGGTTAAATTTTCATCCCTCTTGTTCGCCTCTAGTTTTGCAATTGGAATTGCATCCCACATGGGAACTGGAAGTACTTAAATCTTCCTAAGAAGTAACGGAAAATGGGTGGTTACAGGCACTTACTGGCACCTGAAGTGTCCTCTGTGCTTCTGCTCCAGCTGTGCAGGCAGAGAAATCACCCTTTCTGTGATTATTTGTCCAGTTTCATCATAGGAAGTTGCTGCAATTCATCACAGCCTGGTTTATGTCGTCTTGATCCAGCATGTCAAACAAACAAACCCAAACCACAACAGAAAGCTGTCTGAAATCGGCACCGTCACAGAAGATGCCATTCCCTCCTCCCTAAATTCTACAGCTCCTTCCCTTGCACACGAGGTGCAATTAAATGGAAGGAGGCAGGATGAGTATCGCTTTAGAATCTTAGCAATGCCAAATTCGGCTCCAGTCAGCTGCTGTGAAATCACAGAAGGTACAGCAGAGAGATAACAGGTGCCGGTTTAAAATAAATATGGAAAAAAAATTATTAACTTGAAAGAATTTTGTTTAAACATCACCTAGCAACCTATGTATCAGATGAGATGAAAATACAGAGTAGAATAAATGGAGAAAAATAAAGGTCTGTGTTCTGGTAGTTCTCTCCTTTGATGTGCAGTGTGTGCTTATGAGATAGTTAATAACTGTTAAACAAGAAGGAACAGAAAAAAATCGGGCTCAAAAGGAAATTAATTTTGAAGGCCACATTCTCGAATGTCAGAAATCAGATAGATAAGGAGAAAATTCTAGTGTCAACTGTCACGGGTTTTGTACATGATCTAACTTCAGATTTTCCTGAGTTCATATAAGACTCCTTTATTTGTCATCCAGCACTATTTCAAATGATCTACTTCTTTATTTCATACCACAGAAAAAGTATGAAAGGAGGGAAAAATAATTCTGATGAAGGAGACAGGAACAGTTTAACCTTTCCTTTGACATTTCTATAAAAAATCCACTAAAATTTATTTTATCCAAAAAGTTGTAGGCGAGGAAATTGAAGCTTTTGGGAGAGGATGAAGAGAGGGGAACAGTTTTCAAGCATGAAAATTCACCCAAATCTTCTCTTAAAGGAGCAGTCTTTGCTGTCTTTAATTGTTCAAGTTAGGAACAGCCCAGGAGGAGTGGGTGTGAAGAGCCCTGTGACCAAAAGCTCTGGAAAAGGAAATCAGAGCAGAGTGTGCCAGGCCAAGCCTGACACTTGGAATCTTCTGCTTCCTGGACCCAGACCCTTCTGCACCCGGGCTGGGAGTTTCCTCTCTGCCCTTTGGGGACTTCGTGCAATTCATTTTTTTTTTTCTAAGCAGAAGTGGACTTGGGCAAACACCCTCTTTCCAAAGAACTTAGAGCAGCAAACATTTGAAACCTGACTGGTGGTTCATCATGCAGGCAACGAGCCTGCCAATTACAGAATGCAGCATTTCTAGCTGACCCAAAGAGTTATTAAATTAGAAATCTGGGAGAATATTGCCAAGGTGTATGAAAATCAGATTGAGACGCTCTCACTCGGGCCTGACTTTCTGCTTTTGAACAGATTGGAGCTGTAATGACATCACAGATGGAAGCTGAAAATATATTCATTCTCTTGAGATATTCTTATCTAGAATGTTGAGAGGCCTGGTTTCGATCCGAAGTGTCACATAAATATATGACTAAGACGAAAAATGCTTTTAACTTCTGAATGTGATCTTTCTTGTTTGACTCTCACAATTTAAAGAGAAGCTGGCCGTGCTGTCAGTCTGTATGGTACTTTGGGAGTGTTCTTCAGTGAGAGGAGTCAGATCTATTTTGCATGGTTTTTATGGATTTACCCCCAAAGGTAGTTTTTAGTTTGACCAGGCATGCTGAAGGATTTTTTCATTAGCTCCAGATTTTCTTAGGCAGCGGAATGTTTTCTGAATAAACTTTCTGCCTGCAGAACAAATCAGCTTTCTGCAAGTGACACCAGAAGAAATGAGCTTCAAAACAAGCTTTTTCTTCAGTCTTTATAAGATGATTCATGTGAAAGGCAGTCAATGATTTGTTCAAGGAATCGATAAACTCAATTATGTGATTTTGCAAACACAAACACATTTTGGTGTCAAAACTATAGAAAATTGTATCCTAACCCAAAAAAAAACTGAGAGGAGGATCAGATCTCCTCCTGCTCTGCGCCATGGGCAGCTGAAGCAATGTCACAGCCTCAGTTCTGAGCCAGACTGAGAATCTCTGTCTTGAGCATCTGTCTGTTCTTCATGCTGAGGAAGACAGTCTTTGCTCATCCATGTCCTGGCAGGACCTTGCAGCTAAGGAAAGTTGAGAAGTTATTTCCCTTTTTTGTTCTCTGACTTTCACCTAAGAGGGAAGGTCAGAAGAAGGGAAGAGATTGATATTATGAAAAAACCAAGTCGGAAGGTAAAGCAACAATTTTCTTGGAAAATTAGGTTACCAAAAATGGATAAACAACCTCATCCAGTTTTATTCAGGGATTCTACCAGAGAATTACGTGGGAAACTTCAGGGGGAAAACAAAACAAAACAAAACAAAACAAAACAAAACAAAACAAAACAAACAAACAAACAAAAACGCAGAAGTATAAATCTTAGCATGATTCTGGTATTTCTGTGGAATTCAATATAGTAATTATTTCAGTAGGATTCAAATTGCACTGTATTAACACCATTTCAGTTCTAGATTAGCTGAAATACATGTCTGCGAAGATGGTGTCAGACTATATAACACTCCAGGCAAATGTCTTCATTTCCTTTATCAAAATTAAGGCTTCCCATTTTTTCAGCCACTGTCCTATATCCTTTATAGGAGTCTTGAAGCAAATGATACAGGTTGAATTTTTCTACTGTATCTATAGATGATGAGGTTTTGGTGCACCTATTAAATCTTATAAATAGGGCAGGTTTGGTCAGGGGAAGACTTTTATTCTATTGCCTCTACTCTGCATGTTCACTAGCTGTTTAATAAGAATTTGGGATCATTTGTGGTTAAATCAATACTATAATGAATATATGTGATGATTATTAAAACAAACAAACAAGAAAACTCATCAAAGAATCATTAAGGGAAACAAAATCGCCCACAACAAGATGAAGACAATTTCACTCATGTCCAAGTAGTTTCTCACTCCATGCATGTCTCAAGGCTCCAGAGAATCTTGCAATTATTTTATTAAGTAAAAAGAAAAAAGGTAAAAGGGAGCTTGGTGCATGCAGAGTGTTGGCACCTCTGCTAATTGAAAGAGAAGATAAAATAAACTTGTGAAGAAATTATTTCTAGCAGTTTTCATCTCTGAGATTAGTGAAAGCAGGTTGTAAAAGCCCTGTCTAAAGTTCAGCAATAGTTCTCCTTGGAGTACTTGTCTGGAACTTTGGCAACCACCACTTCAACTCTATGGAGAAAGGGGAAAAAAATCCATATACGAATGTGAATGACCCAAGGAAATTAGTAAATATTCCTCAGGTGATTTTTTCATATGGAACTGAATTTCCATCTCTTGTCATCCTTTAATAGTAAAATGAACAGGGCAGGCTCAGTGCTTGTGTTTCCTGTTTTGTCCATGTTTTCCATCCCACCTCCTCTGGGTTCTTGCAGTGGGCCACGTTCGTGTGCTCTGTCATTAGTTTCAATTTGTCAGTGTTGATTTACAGTACCAGAGAGTTTGGTCTGGATTTTTAAGAGGCTGGCTAACTGGAAGGAAATATCACTACATATTCAAAGGCTCTTTTATAACCACCATGGAGTAATTGTGAGTATTTTGGTAGTTTCAAAAGAATAGCAACTCGCTGAGGGAATTAAATTAAGCTAATGAAAGAAAGCCTTTTACTTAGAACCAATAAAACGTATTGGACTTTGCAATAATCTGTCTGAAGTGGTTTTGAAGCCCTTTGCCTTGATTTTATTTGAAGTTGAATTGGCCAGTGCAGTTAACTGTGGGAAACGATCTTGAACTGGTGTGGGGAGCTATTAAATTGGATGTTAGATCTCTCTCACTCAACTCTTGCAACCACAGAGGAATTGATGGAAAGACCTCCCTGAATGATCAGGCTTTGCCTGGCTGAGGTATATCGACTTTTGTAGAGGAGGAGTGGGGGAAACTGAAACAAAACAGCTTTTGGGTGATTTCCTAGGTTGAGATGGTTGAGAGTGGTTGGTGGTGGGGAAACCCCTTGTGTGTTCTCTGCTCTGCCCAGCTGTGCCCTGGCCATTGTTAGTGAGATCTGGATCTAAATGGGTCACTGACCTCACTTTTGGCATGGTAACCCCATGATCTGCGTGTTTTCTTTTCCCTTTTTCTTCTGTTTGAACAATTTTATTGCAAAACAAAATTGAAATTGTCCTGTTCAAGTACCAGTATTTTATAGAGGACTGTGATGCTGCTTGACTTCAGATTTCCTTTCTCATTCCGCTTTGTCTCTCTCTATAAATAACCTGGAAATCCAAATGAGAAACAAATAATATAAAAAGAAGGTTCATTAAAATGTATGCCATTTTTATTGTTAAGATCACCATTCATTTCAAAAATGAATGCAAAAGTTTTTACAACTTTATGGATGCTTTTTAAAAGTATTTAGTTACTTCTTGGATTTAAGCTGCCATTTTGTGTCATCATAACATATTGACAAAAACTCCTGTAGGAAAATAACATCCATTATTAAAAATTTCCCCGGGAAACTTCCAGCAGACAAAAAAATTTTGCTAACTATAGCTATTCTTCCTTTGTTCTTTTTAGCTGCGCTTATCACAATACCAAGGTTTCATTCTTCGTAATTGGAATAGCCAGAACTTCTATCCAGTAGTTTCATGTAAAATACTATCTCAGTGCATTTATTTCATAACCTGTTAAGGTGTTCTGCCTGCCCTAAGGCTTTTCCTGCCGTGTCTTTTCTGTAGGTAGGAGGCAGGAGACTGGGGTTTGCATTGTCAGGATGTTTATTTCTCATTTAACGTGTCACACAGCTTTTTCTCTTGGTCACAACAGGCCCTGAAGAGAGCTTGCCTCTAAATTCCGTGGGTTTTTGCACTGTTGCATAAGGGATTGTCACCAAACCCAAGGAGGCCCATAACCTCCCTGCCTTCTTCAGGGAAAATGCTAATCCGCCGAATTTTACTTGGCATTGTTTGATGCTTAAACTTGTGTTTGCAGATTTCTGTTGAAACAAATTAGGAACAGAAAGTTTCCTAGTAACCACCACCCCCTTCAAGTTTTATCTAACAGATAAAGTAAGAGATGTTTGTTCTAGTGTGCCTGTGGCTTATCAATGCTGTTGTCAGAAAGCAGGCACATTATCAAGCAGACTACAGGTGGTGTTGACATTTATGGATCCCATTTTCTCTAAATAGGCTGCTTTAGAATCAAAATCGTATTCAAAAGCTGCCTTTCAAAACAGTGCTATTTCTCTTTGAAGAGAGAATTTCGTGAATTCAGACAATTAGCATTTTTAACAGCTTGCACTTTAGAAGGGAGGTAAGAAAGTCGGCACCCACTGCTCTTCCATGAGGGATTAAGTAACTTTTAAACTAGAGATATTCTCAGCTCGCTGTAATTAGCTCTCCAATGAAACTTTGCTCCAAAACTGCTTTAAAACAGCATAAACTTGGCCTGGTTCTTGTGCAAAACCCAACCCTCTCTGCGATGCTCCACTGCTCTGAGTTTGAAGGAATATCATTGAATACGAAAGATGACATTGCTTTTGAAAAATATTTTCAGTGAAAATTATCACATGCCAAAACAGACAAAACTCTCCTCCCTAGTTCTGAAGGGCTCATTTTCCTGCCAGTCATCCCTGTACAGCTGTGTCTCCAGGGCTGCATCACCTCCTAGACAGGGTTTGGAGCTCTCTCCGGGGTTTCACTCAGTGCTCCTGTGAGAATTCCTGGAGCCATGGAATCTGCAGATGGCCTTTAGTGCATGGGATGAAGGTGATGGGATGATGATACCTTTTAAAAATGTTTAAAGTGGAGATGTATCCATTCATTTTTTAACTTCTCCCACCTGTGTGTTTTTCCACTGGGGTGGTGGGTGAATGGAGGACATGAGGTGGGAGAAGAGTTAGTAGCACAGAAGTGATGTCAGGAATGCATGGATACTGTCTGAATATTTTATGAGTATTTAATTGTCCTCCAGGACTGCCTGGCTGAGGTTCTGGTGTAAATCAGGAGCCTATGGACATACAGCACAGTATCCAGCAGGTTTCTGGGACAGATTTCAGTAACAGCAGCCATTTGCTGGGCTTTGGCTGTGCTGCCAGCCCCCCAGGGCTCTGGGAAATGCAGTGTACCTGTGCAGCGTGCTATTGCATTTTCTGCTCAAGGACAGCTGGGATTATTTCGTTGCAATTAAGGCAGATTATGTTTTATGAGACTAATAAGAGACAGTGACTACTAGTTCCCTTTATTTTGCACCTTTTCTTTCCTCTTGGGAAAATGGGCTTCCTGCACTATTTGCAGAGAATCAGAGTTGTTTTGCGGACCAGGGCACCTCAAACAATCTCAATATCCTTGTCCATGGAAGTGTTTCAGTACTAAATACTGTACTGAGCTTACATTTTATTTCCACTTCATTACACTTCCGTTTGAAACGTTTTTCTTTTTTTCATATACCAGGTGTATGTTGCTATTTCAGACATCATTTTAAGGCATATTAATTTGGAAAACACATCTGAGGCACAAATCTAGTAGCTGAAACGTTTTATTTACTTATGTTTCTAATACATAGGTAACTCCACGAATTGTGTGGGTTTTTTCCACCCCATTTAAAAAGAAATTGCTTCTGGGTCAAACTAAAAGCTGAAGAGATTTTAGGCCAGCTGGTGTATTGTGGTTCTTGTTTGTTTTCCCTCTGCAAAGTAGTAAGTGAGGAATCATCTTGAGAATTGCTGAAATTGTTTCCTGTATGATACCATGATTTTTTTTTAAAAAAAGTGAAGCTGTCTTGCTCAGTTATAAATCCTACCATGAATAAAAGAGAAACAAAACTCATCTACAATGTTATCACATGCCTCAAGCAGCAGGAGAGTGATTTTCCCCTTAATAAAGAAATTACTTGTTTACAAATAATAAAGACAGAAGACACTTCACATTATAATGGGAATGGTTGCTAGACTGATATTCTTTAAATATGAAAATCTAGTTTTAAGGAGAGGAATTGAGAACCTCCAGAATTCTCTCTGGACGATCAAAGAAGACTTATTTAAATTCCAGTTGTTTGAAATGCATTGCAATTTGTAAACCTGCAATGTGAATTTGCACTTCTATTAAAAAATATCAAAGTCACCTCCCAAGGCTCTTCAGGTGATGATATATTTCTTTTAGATGGGCAAACTAAGGCATGGAATAATTAATTAGGTGTTCCAGGTCAGTCAGCTTAGGCCAAAATTATAATAAAAAGATCCCAAATATCCAATACACAGCAGAAGTCTGTAAACAACCAGGTCCTTACATTCTCTGCTTTGAAACCATGTATAAACTTTTTGACATCTTGGTGAAGAAAAGAAATACTTTCTCATCTCAATAAGGCGTGACAGACCCAAATGTTGAAATTTTGAGTGGATGCTTTATCGTTTTTTTCCCCCTTTTCTTTCTCTTTCTTTCCTTGACCAAGAACAGAAGCAGAATAATGATGGGGTTGTGCCAGAGAGGCACTTTGAGCAGTAATTAACCAGAGCTCGCTGGTGCTGACAGCTGCCATCCTCCTGTGCTTCCTCCATGAGGGCCAGTGCCTGTGTCCTTTACCTTGCATTATTGTACTGGGATCGTGGTTTACTCTGCACAGGATAATCATTTATTGCCACCATCAAACCATTACAGAAATGTATTTATAATAATAGATTTAACACCACAGCTGTACAAATTTTAAAACAAGTTAGCAAATTAGGCAGTGGTTTTCAGACAATTGCTGTTGCTTAACAGCCAAAAATAGGATGATGGGATTTTTTGGGTTTGGTTTGGTTTGGTTTGGTTTGGTTTGGTTTGGTTTGGTTTGGTTTGGTTTGGTTTTTACAAGTCCAACACAGATCAGACAAAACCCAAGACCTGTGTTAATTTCACATGCACTCCTCTTACAGGAACAACCATTGTGTGTTCATTGGGCTCCACAGTTCTGGCCATACTCTGACTGGGAAAATTTTGATTACATTTAAGTCACTGTTTCGTTTTTATCAGAGCAGCATTCAGCAGTAAATAAGTAGAAAATGCACAAAGGAAAAACAAACCATACATATATATGTATATATTTTTTTCCATACATATTATTATTTTTCAGTCACACACATTGCCTTTTATGTGTGCGTGTGTGTTTTCCCTTCAGCCTTTTACCACCTTCACTGAACTGCTTCAGCTCTGGCCACTCCTTTGTATCCAATTATTCCTCCTGTGCCAGGTCAGTGCAGCCCCATCCTCTGCTGGTGTTTGTACCCTCACGGGATGGATGGAGGGGTTTGTTCCTCCTCCCTGCACACCCCCTTTGGGGTGTGGAAAAGGTTGCCCCTCATTTTCAAGTCCTTCCTTTCATGTGGAAAATGAAACAGTTGGTGCTCTGTTGAATTTCTGTAGCGCTGCCTAAAGGTCGAGCAGCACGACCTGTTGCAGAATTGCAGGGAGTTCTCAGGAAAAAAATGGTGTATTTTTTTACTACTGTTTTATACAAACAAACCAGATAAATACGGGGGGACGGGGGGACGGGGCGGGGGAATGAGGGGAGGGGAGGCGGGGAAAAAAAAAGCAAACTAGATCTGAAATCTTGTTACTTCTAATTCTTTCCCCAAAATCTGTAGCCTGGTACTGATCCAGCCTATGTTAAAAGTTCATGCACTGCCTAGAGAAATAGACATAATTGTTTCATTAATTTCAAGATTATAATTAAGACATCTTCAGTGTTTTCACTCTTTTTATCACAATGTCTCTATGAATAAAACATCTCCCAATGGTATATTGTCTATTTTTTAAACATCCTTCTGGATTCCTCTCTAAACTCATTCTAAATAAAGATACCATCTTGAACAGTACTGTAGGTCAATTTGCTTTTTACAAATTAGGATTTCTGCTATTAATTGGACAGTTTCTAAAGTATGGTGAATCAAGGATTCATAATTGTGTCTTAAAAGACTTGTACAAATACATGAATGAATTTTTCATGCATTCTTGAATTGTTAAAATGTGTTCGTTTCTCAGCGGAGGGAGAATAATGGGAGAGATACTAAAACAGGCCTTAATTTGTGGGCAGAGGAGTGAGGAAAGGCTTAAAAGGTTGTCTTGATTTGGAAAGACAGGTGTGCACCAGGGAAAGCTGGAGTTTCCTTGGGAATGGAGAATGCAAACCCTCTCCCTCCAAATTATTATAATTTCGCAATTAGGGGCTTTCAGGCAAAGGTATGGGAATAGGAATAACAGTTCTTTACTAGGAATATTAAAAACACAAATGTAGTAGTACAAAAAACAAGCAAAAAAACAACAAAAAAAGAATCCTAAAAACCCTGACAGAGTCAGAACATGACCTGACACCCTGTTGGTCAGGGTGCTGGGAGCAGTGCAAATGAATCCTCCTGCAGTGCCAGGTGTGGTTCTGCTGGAGCAGAGATGATCCTGCAGAAGGGTCCCTGGTGCTGAGATGGGCCCGGTGTTCCTCTGGCAATCCAGTGCACACGGGCTGTGCTGCTGTTCCCAATCCCAGGTTTGATCCAGCTGGGAATGCCGGGCTCCTCCCCTGGGTGCAGCATCTCCCGATGGACGATGGAATTGTCTCAGCCCTGCAGGGAGCCTGGATGGCCCATGAACAGCAGAGATCCCTGCAGGGAGGATGGGTCCTGGAAGGGATAAGAACCCTGCCCCAGCTGGTTTAACAGCTGCCCATGGACAGAAGGCACCCGCCCCCTCCCCCTGGAGTTGTGAGAGATGGGTTACACAAGAGATAAAGAAAACACCTCCCCAAGCGGTTTCAACAGAGGGAAAATAGAATACACACTGCTGGCTACATACCGCAACCCAAGACAAAGGTATTAATGAAGGGAATCTTCAGGTGAGAGGCATAAAGCCTGCATGGAGTGTAGCTCACAGAGGAGGGATTTCGGGTGAAACGGGGGAACTAGGGGGGCTGGACTGGGGAGAGCTCCTCAGAAAGGAATTCTGAAGGAAAAGAAATCGAGGAGGTGAAAAGGGAACCACAGAGAAAGCAACAGCTGAGGCAGGTGGAGGTGGAGAAGGGAGAAAAGGAGGAGGGATAAAGCGTGGAGAGAAATGAAAAAAAGATTTTCGGTCAGAAAGAGCTACATTTGGTGCTAATCAAGCCCAGCCACATTTAGCAAAGGAGCCAGCCGCAGACTGGAGAGCCCTTGGTGGGGATTAAGGTCAAGCAGTTTAACAGGGGTGGGTGTCACATCGAGAGGCTGAGCTGAGTGTCCTCAATCAGCTGCACAGGCACAGGGAGCGGCACTCAGTCACGGAGCGCTGCTGGAACCAGGGGCTGGCAAACGGGTCAGTGGGAAACCCCTGCCAAAAGAGAAATTCCGTTTGAAGAAAAGGAGAAAATCTACTGAGAAGCACGAGTCGGTATTTGGCTGCTTTGGGAGGCTGTGGAGCTAATGCCTGTGCTCTCTGAAATATTTTTCCGTGTGGTTCATGTTTTTCGCTCTTTCTCCTTGGCTAGCTGTGAGTGAAACCCACCCACTTATCACCAGAAACTAAGGCACTCGCTGTCCACCTATTTCTGGCAACTGCTTTCGTGTTTGTGTTGTTCAGTTTGGGTTGCTTTTGTTTGTTAAACTCTGAAAATGCAATTCTAACAAGGATCTTGCTTTTCCATTTTAGAAGTCAGATTTGTGTTTACAATTGCCTGAAAAAGCTTCAGATTCACAGTAACTGTGTGGACAACCTCAACACTTATTTTTAATTCAAAAGAAGACAACTAATCAATAATACATGTTTTCTCTGTTTGTTATTGGAAGGTTGAAAAAACCAGAAGTCTGCTTGTGCATATAAAGTACAGCATCATCATTAAATAAAGAACAGTTTACTCCTTTGGCTTTCTCCTTTATAATGCACATCAGTACCAAAAACAGGGGGAAGAATTTTGTTTTCTTTTAGATAAAATACTTTTGCTTTATTATTAATGGTGATTCAGATTTAAGCTGTGGGATCTTTCACACACTTTGAATCAAGATGCTGTTGAAAGTGTCACTTTCTGTTGTAATGATTTTTGTTTCATTTCTGCTTTGTAAGGCCACTAGCTGGGAAAAAAAAAAAAAAAAGGCAAATAACTTTGTTTCCTTATTTTTAATAACAAATGCCTTAGGAACTCTGAAACAGCTCTTTCATTGGGCTGCTAGGAGTGGATATAGATATCTTAAAGAAGAAATCATGCAGGGTGGGCAGCCTGTCTGTGTTTTTAAAACACAGAGTGTATGTTTTTACTGTTCCAATGGACTTGGGACTCGCTTTACCCAGCAGCCAAACCTCACAGAGCCTGCTGGAATTAAATAATCTCTGAAAACTTTGTCAAAATTAATTTACTCATTCCAAAATTGTATTGGGACATGAAGTACTGGCAGGCAGGCAGATGGAGAATGTCATTGCTTAATTGGCATTTCCTCTGGAAACAAAACTTAAAATAACATAAGACTGTGTGTATTTATTGGATCAAACCAAACCTGTGTCTAGTGCAGCATGCTGTGGATGGCAAAAAGGAATGGAAGGATGAAACGGACTGCAGCAATATTTCTCCATAATACTTTTTCATTTCAGAAAATTTAGCTTCAGGATTTACTGAGTTTGAGGTTTTGCATTTGTATTTAATAGCCCTGAATGGAAAATATATAGAGGGGGAAAGACAGTTGAGCCTATACAAGCTTTTTAGCAGCTACACAGCTGTGTTTTGAAGTATTTAATAAAATACTTCGTTTAAAGGTGTGTGAAGAATCTAATAGTTCAGTCATTTTTAACCAGAGTGCCTGTCTCTTTTGAACTATATTTGAGGCCCTTACTGCTTTGACAAGTTAGAAAAGAAATTCCACATAAGGACCGGATTTTAGATGGAAGTTGCAAATGCTGGGAGACTTTTAATAAAAGGAGATTTTGTGGAGCATTCTTATCGTAGATGGCAATTTATGATAAAAACTTGTGATGCTGGGGGTTCTTTTTCTCTTTAATTCAGGTTTATGGCTTAACTTGGGTGCTTTAAGTAAACACATTTCCCTGTAGGAAATATGGTTTGGACCTGGCTGTAAATCTGGGAGTGCTGGTGTTGGCTAAGGGAGGTGTTTTCCTCTCAGCTGCTCTCTGGGTAAATGTGCACAGTGTTGCATTCTGCAGAGGTCCAGGGAGGACACTTTTTAACTGATGTTTTACAAAGTCAAAGAGTGAATCCATACCAAAGGAGAAAATTAAAAAATATGCTGCTCAAAAGCCGTACCCTGAGGTACTTGATTTTATGTCTGCGCAAGCATTACAAGAAGTCAGCAAGCCAGAAATCACCTGCTCGTATTTGTGTGTTAAAGGAAATTTAAACTCACATCTGAAATGCGCCAATGGTCAACATGGGGAAAAAAATATTTTCAGCAGTCTGACTTTTATTGAGTATCCCTCAGGGAAGGAAACAAGCAGGAAAATAAACATTCCTACCCTATATCCCCTTGTTGGAGGAGTGGTCATTTATTCCATTTAAGTGCTGGAAACAGCATACCCCATGCAGGCCTGTTGCTTTTCCCCCTTTTTTTGGGCAGGTACTTGAGAAATCCTGGAATGACTGTGACCCTTCATGTGGTACTTTTCCATGGGGTGGATTTGGGGGAGGAATGCTCTGCTCAAATCTCTCCTGTCTTGGTGGGTAGAAGCCTAAAAGTTTTGATTCTTATCTGCCTCCATTACTACTAGGAAGAGTCTATTCATAAGTTATTTATTAATGTTTTAAAAAAAAAAAAATCTGGTGCTTGCAATTTTTAGAAATAGTCTTTTTCATTTTCATTACAAGTTTCATTTAGGAGACAAGCACTGTGAAGGCTTCAGATTTTAATTAAATCATGTCCATTTTCACCAATTTGTCTTAAGTACGAGGGAAATATGAACTGAGATTAGTGTTGCATGAAGAGAGAAATCCATCTCGAGTTGCTGAGCTTTCTAGGAGTTAAATTTTTCCTCACATAAATCTGGCTATTCTTGCTAAAGCTAATTATTCACTTGTCCACAGTGCTCAGATGCTATGAAATGGACATGATAGACTGCAGTTACTTAATGTGGATGGGGACAGCCAAAAAATGTACATTTAAAAATTCTCAGGCCGCTTATAATTTATTGTAATACTTGCCAAAGCATGAGAGATGATTTCAAAGTTCCAAAAAAGGGCAGCTCAATACTCCAAGGAGTGTACAACAAGTTATCCATGTGAAGGGCAGAGATATTTAATTGGAAATGTTCCAGGTTCTCCGGGATGTGGGAGAACCAAGGTCTCCCCACTGCTGGATTTTCCTATATACAGAAATAAAAACCTTTTTCTCTAAGAAAAACTTTTCTTTGGATGAGGAACGCTTGGTTGTTTTGGGGTTTTTTTTTAACGGCATGCAGATGATGACAAAAAAAAAAAAAATAAATCAAGGTTCATATTCAAGTGTCATATTCAAATGTCCCTGATAAAATTAATAATTCTTTATATTATTCAAGGTTTGAAATCAGCCTTGCAAAAAGGCATAGACAGGTTATGGCAAAGCCTTTTCCTAGATAATGCATGTAAAAGTGAATCCTTTCATGGATGTATATATTTTAACAGCCCAGATGTGAGGCTGCTGTGGAGGCTGGAAACCAGCGGATGTGCTGCTCTTCAGATAAAAATTTTATGCTGAAGATTGCAGCCTTTAATTGCTGCTGTTCAGAACGGCAGATTTTTGCAGGAGGCAGTGCTAGGAAATGGCAGATCATAACAGACAAGTTTTCATTATCAAAAATCTCTTCAAGGTAAATGCTGCAATATTAGTCTTAATGTTGCCACACTTTACCAAATGACTGCATTAATCTGATTTCCTGACTGGTAGCATGATAAAAAACTGTTAAAGGGGAGATATATCCAAGAGAGACAGACACTTAACAACTTGAATATGAACTTCACCGGATGTACTTATGGTAGTTGAGATATTTGCTCCAAGTCTAGTGGAAAACCTGACCCAAGTGATTGAGGGGGGCAAACACCAGGGAAGGACAGGGATTGTTTGCAGTAACATGAAATGTAAATCCTGAAAGCAGCAAGGAGGATTTAAAAAAAAAAAAAAAATGAATTAATGTTGTATTTTAGGATCAAAAATATCTTAAGAGTGAATTCCAGCAGATAATGAAACTGATTCCAAAAGGGAGATGATGAAAGCCTCATCTCATCATAACTGAGCTAAACAGGCCAATGCACTCTAATAAGAATTCCTGCATCCTCTCTTGAAAGACAGGTTAGTGACATGATAAGTCTTTGATGTTTTACATTTTTCTGATTCCAGAAATAAATTAATAAAGTGAAATCTGTTTCCATTAGAAACAGTAAATTTGGTGGGGGGGCTGGGGTGTTATACTAGTATAACGTCAGGTAGTGGGAGAAGAAAATATCCAAGAGGACAAACTTAAATCTGTGGTTTTGTACATGCTATATATGTTTTGGTGAGCTCATTAAATTATCACAGCAGTTCAGAATTTCTCATCCTTTTTGAATGTTGATTTTTTTTAAGGTGTTAACTCCTTATTTTTCTTTGCCTTGCTTCTGTCCCAATGTGCTTTAATGAAGGGAGAGACCTGCTGTCATCAGAAAAATCTGGCAGTGAGTTTTAAGATGCTGAACACCTTCAGGAACTTTAACAAAAAACACTGCACACAAATTACCTTTTTTTACAATAATTAGGAGCTATAGGGCGGAGGTAAATCTGTGCAGTTTCTTTATACACCTGTAGACTTCCTGGTCATGAACATTCATGGGGTCTTGATTCTTCAGCTGATGGAGATTCTTTAGAGAATTTTTTAGAGACATGAGCTGAATGTGACTCTAGAACCATTGACTCAAAGATGCTGCTCCTGCAAAGGATTCATGCATAAATACTCGTTTATTTCTTGGTGACTGACTCAGGGGTGACAGCAGGAGTGGATTTGGTTTGGGGCTGAAGAGAGGAAGTTTCACTTGGTTCAGCTGGGCCCTGGGGGTGGTTTAGAAGTGTTTCTTGTACATCCCCCAGTTTGAGTCAGTCTGGTTTTCAGTTCCTGTCTCTGGTGACCCTTTGGGTACTCTCACTGTTTGTGGCACAAACAGTGCCACAAAAACATCAGGAGCTCGGCCCATTTTCACCAGGAGACAGCAGAGCCAGGGATGGCAAACCTGAAGCTGTCCGTTAGAGACAAGGAGGTGCTACCATCACACCTCAGCAAGATTGACAGCAGATTACACGGACTGAGAGATCTTAAACCTCAATTATCTTGCTTATTTTCTCTGTAGCAATTTTCTTTTTCCTTAAGAAGACTGGAATTTTACTTGTCAGGGCTTAAAAACATTGGCATTGTGGTTCAAACTCAAAGGTGTGGGGGTTTCTTTATCTTGCTATGGTTGAGGTACCCTGGTACAATAGTGCTGTTTCCAGGTACGTCACTTGAATCTGAAGTTCTCTGCTCTTGTTTGACCTTGTATTTACAAAGAAGAACTTTATAAGATAAAGATACAAACAACTCTTGTATTCCCAAATGGACCTGTCTTGGTTTAGAAAGACAGGTGTCTGCCAGGGAAAGCTGGAGCTTTCCTTGGAATGGAGGATTCCAAATTACTATAATGTTGCAATTAGGGGCTTTCAGGCAAAGGTATGGGGATAGGAATAACAGTTCTTTACTAAGAATATTAAAAATACAAATGTAGCAGTAAAAAAAAAAAAAAAAAAAAAAAAAAAAAAAAAAAAAAAAGCTAACAAACAAACAAACCCTAGGAACCCTGACAGAGCCAGAACACGACCTGACACCTTGTTGGTCAGGGTGCTGGGAGCAGTGCAAATGAATCCTCCTGCAGTGACAGGTGTGGTTCTGCTGGAGCAGAGATGATCCTGCAGAAGGGTCCCTGGTGCTGAGATGGGCCCGGTGTTCCTCTGGCAATCCAGTGCACACGGGCTGTGCTGCTGTTCCCAATGCCAGGTTTGATCCAGGTGGGAATGCCGGGCTCCTCCCCTGGGTGCAGCATCTCCCGATGGACGATGGAATTGTCTCAGCCCTGCAGGGAGCCTGGATGGCCCATGAACAGCAGAGATCCCTGCAGGGAGGATGGGTCCTGGAAGGGATAAGAACCCTGCCCCAGCTGGTTTAACAGCTGCCCATGGACAGAAGGCACCCGCCCCTCCCCCTGGAGTTGTGAGGGATGGGTTACACAAGAGATAAAGAAAACACCTCCCCAAGCGGTTTCAAGAGATGGAAAATAGAATACACACTGCTGGTTACATACTGCCACCCAAGACAGGACCAAAGCACCAAAGCCATGTTGGGGTTGCCAAAGGTCTGAGCATGTGGGTTGCAGTATTTAAATCAAGCAAGTTTCCATGTTGCAAGCTTTTTCAATCATTTCTACCATGGATTTGTTGCATTAGGCAAAGTCTGTGCATAAATTACGATCAAAAACTGATATGTGAAATACAGCTTCTGTTTGTACTGGATGCACAAAGTGCTGAATTGCTTTTAATGAAAAAAATTTATCAGTGTCTCTGGAATATGAGACAGATCAACTTGAATTTTGGTGCTAGCTATTTTCCTTATGGGAATTTTACCTGCACAGGAGAAGCGAAGAAATTGTTAAGGCTTTGAGGAAGAGGAATTTTAATTGCCAAGAATACCATTTTTAAAAAGCATCATAGAGCTTCTTGCTTTAGAGTAGATGAAGAATTTTAGTTAAATTATTAATACAAAATATTTTTGTTTGTGTTTCACAAAGAAATAGTATCAGGATTTACATCTTTGTTCTTTCCTTTTTCGCATGCTCAAAGTCAAATGAAATTTGGAGAAATGATCAAATTAAGTCTTGATTTTTATTTTATTCTCTTCTCCAGCTTTGTCATTTAAAAATAATTTAGGTTATAAAATCAGTTAACCTGAAAATAAAATTTATTAAATACTATTTTTTTCCTTTGGGACCATATAATTTATGAGGAATTTCAATTCTGTAACTTTTGCTTATGTGCTATCATGTGTTTTTTCATACATTCAGTGGTTGGTAGCTGCTTTAGTGATCCTATTGCTATTAGCAACAGAGGGTTTTTTTAAGTAGTGCAAAATCAAATATTTAAGCTGTCATCAATCTGTAAAGAGAGGATTTTAAGCAAGGACCCCTCTGGAATGCAAGCTTGTAACTTCCCAGCGCTTTTTCCATCAGAAGACTCTGGCATGACTTAAATCCTCTAAAATAAATGGAGGTAGCCACTCATAATTCCAAATAATCTTGTTGCAGCAGCCAATCTCTGCCCAGGGGCCATGAGACTGCACGTCTGTGTGTAAATAAAACAGGGCAGTGCTCATTACCACCCACAGTGCCAGGGAAGAACTCAGTTCAGAAAAGTTGTGTGTTCCACAGCAGAGTCCTCTTGGGGTATTTCCAGCTGGACACAGGGAGGGGCAGAAAATCAGTGTAACTCTGGGGTGAGCTCTTACTGTTTGTACAAAATGTGCCTGTGGGAGGTAAAAACACATTTCTCACTCTTTTTGTGAATGCAGTGCTCAGTACCTCACCCTCTATTTTAACTCAAAACTCTTAAATTTCAGTTATTCCTTGTGCGCTGTTTCCCATGCTCACCCACTGAAGAGAAAGAAGTAAAACCCAGAGCAAACAGAACCCGTGAGCCCAGGCAGCCTGGGAGATTCTCACCTGCATTTCCTGGCACAGGGGAACAAGGGAGGCTGGACAGGAGAATTCTCTGCCTTGAGCCCTTGGGGGCTGGAGTGCCAGCCAGGAAAACAGCAGGATGGGGAGGAGAGTCAGGGAACAACGTCACCAGTTTCCTTCCAGCTGCTGTCCTGGTAGGGTTGGATTTTTTTTTTTTCTTTTTTTTTTCTTTTTTTTTTCTTTTTTTTTCTTTTTTTTTTCTTTCTTTTTTTTTTTTTTTTGGCGGGGGAGGGTGTGGTTTTTTGGTTGTCTTTGGTTTTGTTTTTTAATTTGTAGCGTTTTGGGGGGGGTTGCTTTTTCTTAGTTTTGTTTTTTATTTTGTGGCTTTTGGGTTTGTTTTTTTTTTTTTGCTTTTTCTTGGTTTTGTGGATTTTTGTTTTGTTGGGGTTTTTTTTTGTTTTATGGTTATTTTTGGAGGGGTTGTTATTGTATTTTTTGGGGGGGTTGGTGATTTTTTGTTTGTTTGGTTTTTTGTTTTGTTTTGGTTTTTTTGTTTCTTGTGGGTTTTTAGGTCTTGTTTCAGAGGGATGAACAGAGAAATCACCAGTTTAGGACTCACAGGAGTGCTACAGACCTCTGCAAATAGCATTTGTATTTCCTCCCCCCGAACTGCCTGCAAAGAGCTGCTCTGAGCTCCCATTGGGGCTGTGCAATCTATTATAAATTGCTTGAATGAAAGAAGGTTTCTCTGCTCATGTACTGCTGCTGCCTAAGGCTCCTCTGTTAAAACATCGTGCTCACTGTATCACATTGCCTTTCCTTAATTTTTATTAATAAATAAGCACAGCTGTGCTGTTATTTGCATACTTCTGGGTCGGCTCTTCTCCCTTTAGTTTTGGAATGATGGAGGGGCAAGAGGAAATGTGTTTATTGTGTGAAGAGTGAAGGAAAGGGAGCAATACAGAGACGCTAAATATTCATGATCAATTATGTGGGAAAATAAATTTAAGGCATCACTAATATCAGTGCCTGAAATTACATCTTGGGTTGGAAAGGTCTTTAAAGACCACCTTGTTCCAGACCCCCTGCCATGGCAGGGACACCTCCCACTGTCCCAGGCTGCTCCAAACCCCAGTGTCCAGCCTGGCCATGGGCACTGCCAGGGATCCAGGGGCAGCCACAGCTGCTCTGGGCACCCTGTGCCAGGGCCTCAACACCCTGCCAGGGAACAATTCCTTCCCAATATCCCATCTAACCGTGCCCTCTGGAAGTCTGAGGCCGTTCCCTTGTGTCTTGTCCCTACATGTTCTTGTAGATCCTTCTGTAAACAGTCTTTCTCCAGAGACACAGAACGTCAGCAGAGATGGGCAGTTGTTTTCCCCCAGTTCAATATTTGTTTCCAATTTCTCTTCTCTGGCCCTTGCTTGCACTACCTGCACTCCATGCTGCTCTCCTCTGTTCGGTTCATTTGGATTTCTTGTGGAGGAAGATGTTCCTGAAGTGTTACAGAAGTAGTAAAGTACTGCTTTTGGTTATCAGTAGGAGTTGAAGGGTTTCTTTGTTCTTGTCGAGTGTGGCTTTTAAGACTTTATCAATTACAGTGGACAGGTATCTTGTTAAATTTCCATCACTGATGACCTCCTTATTTTCTATTTTACCCCCACTACACAAGATTGCTGTTAAATTTGTGGGCTCTCTAACTTCAGGCTGTGTGGAGAGCCCATTTTTAGAGCAGCATGTGATAGACTAACTGATAATAAAAGAACCTTGGATCTAGATTAAATTAAAAAAAAAAAAAAAAAAAAAAAAAAAAAAAAAAAAAAAAAAAAAGATGTTGGAGCTCTCAATAGGAAGAGGTTAATGGGTTCCAAGGAAGAAATGAACGGGAGGGTGTTGTCATTCACCTGTACCCAGGTTTGATTTCTTTGATCAGGCTGAGTAATGACTGTAGGCACTTGCCCTCTCCATATCATTATAATTTGCAATAAAATGAAATGCTGAGGACTTTCTGCATTAGCTGAGGAATAATAATTGACCATTTGCTTGCAGATTCATGGCCTGGTGCTTATTTCAGAGAAGAAGTAAATAAATAGAAGACTTGGGGTTTTTTTAAGAGTTCAGGTGTGTGTAAAATGAAGTATCAGCTTGCACAAAAGCCCTTCAGCTTCATCTGAAACTCTGAAGGACTGCCATCAGCTGTTTGGAGCTATGGAAAAGGAGGAAGCTTCCTGTAGTCACATCCTGAATAATGATCCAGTTTAATTTATATATATTCCTAAAAAAAACCCGCTGACTTCAGTAGTGGGCTATTTTTCAGGGAAGCAGAACATTCCGTGACTCTCCTTGAGAATTGTGAGAATTTATTTAAGATGAGGAATTAGGTGCTGAGCTTTTAATATCTAATTTTCATAAACATGTCACTGAACACGTCCATAAAAAACCCCCAAGCAACTGTTACCCACTTTGTCTTCTACTAGGGGAAAAAAAAATCCTGTCACTCTGTCTCAGAGATAGTTACTTATTTGCTTTGGAATTTTCTTTTTAGTTTGGTGAACAAAACGGTTTGGAATGGCATGCACTGGTATTTCACTGACACCAATATAGTTCAGAAATCCATAAAAAAGGGAGATTAGGGATAAAATGAGAGAAAATCCTGAATGTCTTGAGCCAACTTAATGCTTTTGTCTGTGCGTTAGTGATCGAGAGCCCTCCTTTAGGTCTGATGTTATTCAGAATGTGGAGTAAACGGATTAAAAGTGAATTACTCATAGGAAAGCAGAATATTCATCAAACACTACAAGGAAAGCATATTTACTATTTGCAGGATAACATTTCTTCCTTGGTTTTTATTTGTAATCTCCACTTCTCTAATTTAAAAAATAGAAAGCAACTCCACTACATATTGTGTGAGATCTGGATTTGTTACCTGTGCAGGATCTCAGAGTATTGTCCACTTTTACAGGTGCTGAAATCTGTGTGTGTAATGATGCCCACGGTACTGCTGGCTGCTGTACGTTTGGTCCTTGTCAGGACAGGAGGAGTAAATAACACACACATCAGGTTTACTGACGATTCCCTTCTTGCCTTCTGAAAAAAGACCTGCTTGCCTTTGCAGAGAAGCTGTGCTCATACATTTTCTGGCTGATGTCCTGGCTCGCAGTGCTCATGTCAGATCGTGTCTGTCCCAGCAGAGGCACCTCCAAGAAAGGAAGCAATTAAATGCCCTTTTTTTGCACAGTGAGTTCCCATTTTAGAGTCACAGCCGGATAGCAGAGCTCGTGTGCTCCAGCACAGGGCAGGAATGGAACAAGTGGAACAGGGAGCAGCCATGTACAGGATCCCTTGGTAGGGAAGAGCAGAGATGACGGTGAAATTCTTGTTCCTCTTCATGCAGGAAACTTGAAACCAGACATTCTAGTTCTCTTCTTAGTTATCTGTGATTCTTGTGGGCATGGCTTATTTCCCCTGTGAGCTGAGACAAGGAAGCTGCAGGACAGATCATGTTAAGGAAACTTCTTATGCTGAAGAACCTTTCCTGCGTTTCTTCAAACATATTAATACCCATCCTTCCTCTTGTATTAAGGTCAGTTTATATTAAGCTGATTTGGGCAGTTCTTCAAGCAGCCGCTATAGATATCTTGCTTGTAAACTTAAGAGGGTGCCAAAAATAATATTTCTGAGCGTTATAACCTGCATCATATGGGAATTATACCCACTAGAGCTAAAAGTTAAGTATCTCCTAAGATAGTTCTGGTGGTGTCAGCAAGAAGCTACTGCAGCAAGATTTGGAGTCCCCAGGCAAGGTTAGGATTCAAACTCTACACTTGGTGTGTCTCACCTCGGCAGCTAAGCAGGACTCTCACAGTTTCCCTCCCTGAGTGAGGTGGTTGATCACTAATTACGGGAGCTGGAGTACGGACCACCCCAAAACTGATTTAAATACTGATTTCCATCAGGTGGCTGAGGTAGTTCTGGGGAATTGCTGGCAAAACAATCATAACTTAAGTACAACTTAGGCACATAAATCCTGCTCGGGATGGAATGGAGGGAGCTTTGTCAAGCTGCATCTTGGTGTTTTGAAGGAATTAGATTCAGTCACGGTTGTGGGAAATTCTAATAAATAGTAATATTAGAATACATGTGGTCTCTCTTAAAATCATAAATCAAACTGCAGGTTTCTTTCTTTATTGTGTCTCTGTTTAAGCAAAATATTTTAGCCTCCATTATGAATCTAAATGGGAGAAATAAACAGTCTGCTTTCAGGCTTCCAATATTAATATAGATTGTCTCCCAATTGATTTATCTTGCTGTTGTGGACTGAAAATGTGTTTTTTTGAATTGCATATTGCACTCTGTCATTTTGGGAGCGGAGCTGGATTTGTCATGTGGTGGATCTGGATTTTCAGCACTGAGAGTTCCTCCCCACTGTCAGGCCAGTGGAACTGACAGCTCTGGCCCTACCTGCATAAATCATGGCACAGCTCAGCTTGACTTTGTTCTGCTGACAGCTCTGAGCAGCTCTGCCTTTCAGCTGACGAGTGTGGGAGCCAGGCTCAAAGCCAGGTTACACAAAAATACAAATAAAATGAGTTTGTTTCCTTTTGTGATGGGTTAGAGGGGCGCAAAGGCACTTTTAGAATGGGGAAAATATGCAGAGCACACTGAGAGACAGAAAATATGCAAAATGTGTTGAGGGGGTGAGCATTCTAATGTGATGGTTGGTTGTAGGGTATAAGAAGTGGGGAAAATACAGTTTAATTTGGAAGAAGGTTAGAAAAACTGGCTGGAAAAAGAAAAGACTGAAGTAGGAGACCAGGTTGATGTGCAGAGGATCGAAGTTGACAGACACTGTCCCAGGCTGAGTACAAATGGACAGGACCTTTAAAATATATTAAGTATGTTGAATAAAAACAGTAAGGTTCTTTTTACTGAGAACCTTTGCCAAGAGAGGAAGGAAAAAACCTTACAGATTGGATATTTGGGAGGCTTTGGAGGTCTCATTTTGATGCCTGGATCTGTGCAGATTTCCCATGCATGTCTTTTCTCTCCAGCGCTCCATTTCTCACAATTCAAAGAGGATGATAACAGTACCTGGATAACAAAGATCCTGGGACAGCAGAATTTTTACTGTGAGGGGCTCACTCTGTGCAGAGGAGCTGTGGACTGGTCTGGCTGCTTTCAAGGTAAAAGAAATAATCACTGTCTGATCTGCAGTGTAATTTCATTGCTCTTCTTCTGCAGACAGACAGAAAGAGGTGCGCACTGACACCAAAAGCAGTGAGCTAGGTCAGCACCTGAGATCTGATCAGTGTCCTGCTGGTAGGGACGAATAAAGTCAAAATTCATGCCAGCATAATTTCCATCATCACCTCAAAAGCAAAAAAAAAAAAAAAAAAAAAAAAAAAAAAAAAAAAAAAAAAAAAAAAAAAAGCTGCTGTTGCTTGTGTCAGCGGCAGAAAGATTTTTTTCTCAAGAAAAAGCTTGGAGATGGGGACAGGGTGGAGTAAGGGGGGATCATCCAGGAAAGTGACCCAACCTAAACAAATGGGAGTAGGAAGAGGCTACAGGAGTCAGATCTCATTGTAACTAAGGAGATTTTCAGCGTTCTGTGTGGTTTGGGTTGTTTTTTAATCTTTCTGAGTAAACAGTTATTTAGGTTGCTCGCATCCATATCCTTGTTATTTGGTAGTGTTTCAGTGTTCTCATGCAAGTAGAACCTGACAAGCAATTCCATGCAATTTGGAGGAAAGGGTCCTTGAGTTCTACACTGGTTAAATATATGGAGAGGATCTTCTCTGTACAGCACATGTGAGTATGGAATTCTGGTCATTTTCTTGGTCATTAGAATTGAGATTTCTTGGCTTTGCTTCTGGCCTCCTTCAGTTTCCTCACCTCATTTTGCTTGATAACCTTTCATAACAGAAATCTTTAAATGTCTTCACAGGAATATTTTGTGTTTTGAGGGGTTTAGGTGAAAGCTATTGGATGCTGCACTTTGCAGTTGAGTGCTTTCAACAGAAACACTTCAAAATTCAGTTACCATCTTTGTCCTTATCCTTATTTTCCCACCCACAACCATTTTTCTTTCTTTTTTCCTCTTTCTATTTTTTTCTTTTTTTCCTTCTTTCACAGTGGAAACATGCCTGTTTTCAATGCAGACATTTACAATAAACAACAGGTGTTGTGGGTGTTTCCACAACCCACTGCTGGACTGCAGTTTTACCATCAGCAGAGTGTGGAGCCTTGGCTCACATGCTGAATCCTGGCAAACTTTGCTCTGCTAAGTGCAAGTGGGATTTTATTCATTGTGCAGTCTCCAAATAAATATATGTGCCTGTCCAAATGTATTGTTAAATTCTTCAGGGGGAAAGAGCTTAGATTGGGAGGCTTGCCATTTTTCTCTAATTAGGGAACAAACAGAACAAGCCAGGACCCTTATAATTAAAAACTTCATTTATCAAAAAAAAATAATAATAATAATAAAAATAAGCTATGATTAATGTCTATGTCCTTTGGAGTTCAGTGTAGGTGTGCAGCTTTTTCTTCCCTTGACTCTAAAACATGAAGGTTTCAGTATAAGGTGATTAAATCCAATCCGCCACCAATGGCACTGCTGCCCAGGATTTAACCTTGCAGCTGATAAAAGCCTCAGCCTCTGCTAAATGCTGGAAGAATTTTAGTACTTAGGGTTTCTTGTGGTGTAAATTAGGGAGGAATAGCTTGTGGTTTCAATATTTGGTGTAGTGACAATTGGTAGCTCAGGGCACTGGGTATGGGCTGGTTAAAATACCTCACACGCTGGTTTCGGAGGTGGATCTTCCTGCCTCCTTCCCTGCAGACTTCTGAGTGTATTTTAATATGTTGTCCATTATAATTGACAGAAATTAGGGTTTCCCCTGGTGAACAGGGGGATTTGTTCTCAGCTGACTGCAATTTAAAATAGGCAGAAAATGTGGATGTGGCTGTACCCACCTGCTGGGGTAGCTGTGTGTTCTCTTCCATTGTGGTTTGTGTTTCATTCGCTCTTCTTGCACCAAACTACAAAGGCCCACATTGTAATTCATTATGTACATCACCTGTTCCACAAGGCCTGTATTTATTAGTGTTATTGAGGCTTTACATTGCTTAGCTATTTAGTGCTCTGTGTGTGCTGGAAGTTTGATGTTTCTCTTGTTTTCCCCCTCTTTCCCCTCAGTTTCCCAGTATGTGCCAGAAGTTCCTTAATGTGTTGACTCAAACTGGTTATATTTTCAAATGTGACTTTTTCTGCTTTTGTTTTCTTCATGAATAAAAGAAATTCTCATTACATTCTTCTTGTGGTGTGTATGTGTGTGTCTCTATAAAAAACAGTCTTTGAAATATGAGTGGAACAATTTTTTCATAACTGATTTAACTTGTAAATTTATGGAAGTCTCATCAGAAATTCCAAGGACTTTCCCTGAGCCTGGCATCTTACAAGTGAACTGTTTAGATG